>NC_090892.1:69473075-69483075 GCF_036669925.1 Montipora capricornis | reverse complement strand
ATCTGAAATGCTTAGTAGTCTATAGTCGAATTATGCTAAAATTTTCATAATTTTGATGAAAAATAAACTGGTTTTCAAAAATTATATTATTAATCTTAATAATTTATTTTCATAAGAAACAACCTTTTTGAGGAACACTGGAGAAGCTCGCCTTTTTAAAATAAGTTTTAATGATAGCATTTTGCACAGTGGCAGAAGTCTACAAGCAGGCAGAAATGTTGTGTCCTGACATTTTATTAGCTTGTGAGTGATTTAATCTGATGTGCAGTATTGATAGTGATATTTGTAGGATATGAATTCAATCCTAAGGGATAGACACATGTAAGAACTCACAGTTTAAGTTTTTTGAGATTTATGCCCTCTAACCCTTGCTTTTGCAAGTGATAAGTGCCCTAGTTCCTTTGATGCAAGACAAGTATTTAAAATAGGTGTCTGTAATTAGGCATCCATGACATATCAAAGAAATAGACTATAGAAATGTACAAAACATTATCCCGAAAACAAATAAACCAAATATTAAGAAAATGAAAGGCAAGCAACAAGTCTTTGAATAATTAGTACATACCGGTAGTGCAATAAAATTTATTCTTGGCTTGTACTCACATGATTAGATGGCCATGTTGGTGTACAAAACAAAAGCAAAATGAAGCTCGTCAAATTTTCAAAAGACTTTTTCGTTATTGTTTAGTAAACCAACATGGCTGCGTTGACATCAGGTGCAGGCCAAGGATTGGCAATTGAGGGATGAAACCTAATGTGCAGCCAAGTGTTGACCAGAAAAATCACTCTTGGGGAAATTATTTTATCTCTGCTTTAATTTATTTATTCTTTTCCAGTCTATTTGTGGCACATACTAAGGTGCATTCCTGGCCTAAGTTTTAACTTCATTTTAAGTTAACTGCCAGCATTGTGATAGAACCCTGCAGTAACTGTTGTCTCTTGACAAATGTTTGATTTTTTGTTTACCACAGCCTTGTTGGGAGCCTAAATGAAACCTCCAATTATACATCCACCAGTCACTTGAACATAGACAACACTATCGGTCGCTGACAAAAGGGGGCTTACAATAGCCTGCAATCAGGCATTTTTCTATGGGGTCATTCCGTAGAGGGGTGGAAAAACGACAAAACTGTTAAAAATCATCCACACACAAGACATTCTAGAAGGATATCTTTCATTCAGAAATTGAAATTATAAAATAATTAGGATAGTATGTGCACTCTCATTGGTCAATAGCTGTGTTTAGATGAGAGTATGGAAACACGGCTGTGACATCACACAAATTTTGATTGGTTATATGTAGTCAGACGTGCGTTTTGATTGGCTGGTAGAAAATATGAGCATGTATCAAGAAAATCTGTTTCAATTAAGAATTTTCCTTCATTTGTTGAATAATCTTTGCAAAAGCAATACAGGACTTTTTTCCGTGTTTCCATAGCCTCATCTAAACACTCGGGGAAGTTGGGAGAATTCTCGACAGTTATGTAAACCCTCGACTGCGTCTCGGGTTTGCATAACTGTCTCGAATTCTCCCAACTCCCCCTTGTGTTTAGATGAGGCTATGGAAACACGGAAAACATCCTCTATTGCTGAAACATTAAATGATCAACAATTATTGATCTTATTCTCTGCAATGTAAATCAGTCTAATTTTGCAAAAATGAAGATCATATATTGCATTTATCAAAATAATGTATGTTTGCTGCTCCTTTGTTTGCTGATTTCTGCAACCTAAAAAGAACCCCTAGTTGCTGGTTATGCTTTACTGAAAACAAGAACTAGATGACAGCAGTGGTTTCTCATCTTCAAAAACACTTGAAATCTGGAGGTTCAACAAGGAAAACCCAAAAAGAGCCCTTGAGATATTTATAAATTAATTAAAGTACTTTCTTTTTTGAAGTTGTTTTTCATTTTTCTTTTTATGCTTTATTCATTTTTAATTTGTAAATTTTATGAATATTTACAAAGAAATAATTAAACTTAAATAGAGTACTCAGGGGTTTTATTAGAAGCCAGGATCCAGGTACTAGCACCCGTCTATGCTGAGTACAATACCTGCCATTGCTCAAAGGAGGTCTCAAGATCAAAAGCGAGGTCTAGGGGTGCCTGCTTACTCTATCATAAGGTCCCTTCTACTTGAAAACTTAATGAAACCCCTGAATACTGGCTGCCTGGAATAACCATAGGGGCTAGAGGAGCCGGGCAGCCAAACTGAAGTGCCCCTTGCTGACTGTGTCATTCCTGTTGTCTTAAGCAATCATTAAACATCATTACATCTAAAGGCTAAAAGTGGACGAAAAAGAATAAAGAAGGGTCAAGACAACTGAAAATGTTTTCTTCGCACCAAAGTGAATGCTATACAAGATGTTGCAAAATCTTCTGTTCAGATCGATAGATTTTGCTGATTTACTGGTAGTTTGTCCTCTTCATAAGCTTGTCCACTTCAGCTGACCTAAGAAACTTCCACATTGAATTATTCAGTTCATAACAGATTCCTTTCCAGTTTAAATGTGTTGGTGGATCGTTATCTTGAGTCCCTTTTCTGTATTCAAAATAAGGACTCAGTTCAATGGCAAGGCTAGATTTGATAAGAGCAACTCCACCAACTTTCTCTGGACCTGGATGATATATTCTACCACTCTCTGGCAACATGCAAACCTTTTCTGGTTCAAACGGAAATGTCAGAATATCCCCTGTACCACTGAAGGTCAACACTCCAGGTGTGTTATTGTCATCAGGGTCTTCAATGATTGTTGCAAAAACAACTGGTAAATCATCACAGCGAATGTAGTTCATTTCCCGGCCACAGGGCGAAACAAATGGAAAATCCTCTCTGTACCTGTCAGTTTGATTTGTCTTCATTCTTTTGAAGAAAAACTTGAGGAACTGTTTGTCTGAAAACCAAAAAAAAGTTATGATCTTTAACAACAACAAGTCTCCACTGAAGCAACTGTCTTTGGATTGTTTAAGAGTACAAGGGTGTGCTGAAAATTAATGCAGAAAAAAAAAATGGGTACCTTTAAAGCATGTTATAAAGTTTTTCACTTTAGTGTCATCAAGGAATAGCTGAAACAAATAGCAGTAATAATGCTTAAAATGTACCCTTTACTAGACAATTTAAGTAATTATTGTCTCTACAGAGACCTGAAAAATTTAGTTGGTCTCCATGGGAATTAGTCAGGTGTCTATAAAGAGACAATAAATTATTGCTTAAATTGTCTAGTTAAGTGTGAGAATCATTTCTACATTTTCGTCTATAACTACTGGCACTCCCACAAATATATACATTTCTTTCACACGGTAATATTGCTATCATTCATGTAATTCAGCTCATGCCATTCTCTACCCCTCTTCATCTTTCTATTCTCTGCTTACCACAAATATTACAATCTTTGTCGTAACAAAGGTTGCTGTTATTGGTCGTGGTGAAGTACAGTAATACTAAAGTATTCTTGTTTGTCTCACGACGTGGTCACTTGCGAAACATCGCAATCTACATCACAAGTGACCACATCATGAGACAAACGAGAATACTTTATTATTAATATTACAATCTTTATTTCACACACTTTTGAAAATAGTTGAGGATGTTGAAGGGGGTATTGTTTCTATAAATTATTGTAGTTACCTCAAATCGAGTTAGGCCAAACTTTGCCCTTGTCAATGGACCAACAGATACCAATTTTACAATGTTTAGCCAGTTTCTGCCTCATTAGCAAATCAACCTCAATTATTAATTAATAGGTAGTTTTCATGTTACGTCATCTCCGCCATGTTGGTGAACGAAAACAAAAGATCTCTCCTTAGCTCCTTTTCTTCGTCCACCAGTAATTGCACATTGCAGCGTTGTTATCTATGTCTCTAGGGTTGGCTGCAAACCACCTATACCTTCAAATACCCAGTCCACAATCTAGCAATAACAACGTTAATGTGTGGCTTTTTCCACCCTTCAAATGAAGAGGAAATATCATACATCCATGACCTATTCCGAATGACTAGACAGTGGCAGAAAGTACAATACCTGCCCTTGATGATCAATGTAATAAAAGTATTCACGCGATTTGGGAAACGGTGATTGACCTTGAACGTAGGACGCGAGGCGTCGCAGAGCATTAGCATTGCGTAACGTCAAACCCGGTTTGCACTTATGGTTGTACAGAAGTCTGACTCGCGCTAGCATGATGAAATGTCCTGTTTCCTTCTCTTCCAATTAAGAACAAAAGAGCAAAACGACTTTGCTTCATGAATCAGTTATCGTTGTGTCAACCTTTCCAGGTTCGGTTTGTTTTGGTCAGAACCAGAAATAATATGACCAGGGCTGACTGGGGCATTCGTACGTAACTTTTACGCATGCTCTTTTATCATGGGATCGCTGAATCGTTAATAAGCAAGCGGGCGCAAAGTTTACTGTGGCGATCTCATTGAAATTTGTCAAGGAAATCGTAGATAAATCGTGTTGTTTTTCCGAGAAGACTAAAATCTGGCAAGATAATTTTGAAAGTAAAATGTGATTGTTGTTGCCACGGAGCTATGATCTGGAAAATTGTTGTCTGGTTGCTGTGAGGATACAGTTTACAGAATGGCGGCACAGCATAAACGAGTATGGAAACTTCGTAAGTATAACTAATAATCGGGTTAAAATTGTCTGACGTGATCAGATTGAAAGCCCCGATAAAACGAATTCTCTCATGAAGGTCAACCTTGATTTTAACTTATGAAAGTTTTACGTTCTTTTAATTAAAGTATGTGATGTAAGCGGGTATCAAAACTAATGGTGGAAAGGTACATTTAAGAATCATGGCCATGTGTTCGCGAATATTAATAACTCTCAATTTATCATGCCCCGTTTTGAATGCCAACACTCAAGATCCTTCGACTAACACTTGAAGTGCGGAAAGCTTTGGCAGATTTTATTCTTTTCCATTTTAGGCTCTGATTTGGAGTTTTCTTTGATGGTCAAATCACCAATAAATTTGTCGTTTGATTAGGACTTATATTGTCAACTGCCGGCCATGAACATGTTGTGACGACAAAAGAATTTTCCGTGGTAACCAGCGTGTCGTAACAACATTTTAAGTCGATCAACCGTAAAAACAAGTTGTCTCTGATATGATGGTGTTGTTTGTACCAAGAAATAATTTCGTGTTCAACTAGTTCAAACAAAATTAAGTACATTTGAATCGATAACGTAACGGAATTTATGGGAATAGTTAAACAGGCTTATCTGTTTTGTAGGCCAATTTTTAAAACAGATCTCGTTTCGACATTTTTAACGATTGAATTATTTCTTTACCATTGTGGTGAGGAATCACAAGTACAACCTTAAAATTATATGAATAGAATAAAATCTCACATTGTACAACATCCAATGTTTGTACTCTCATTGAAAATTTGTCATTAATAATTAAGTCAGCAAAAATGATGGCAGAAAGTCTTAACTCACATCAACAATGACAAAACAACAAGTTGTAACTGTAAGCTAAGCAATGCAAATTACCTTCTGATGATTGTCCTAGTTACATATACAATTAAAATGTCAAATGTTGACAATTTCACCTATATGTCATCATTTAAGGTCTCGTCATGTAGATTCAAGGTGTCAGGTTTTTAAAACGTTCTTATTTTGCCAGTATTTATGCTATGAGAATGAAATAAACATTATTGTAATTCTCCAGGACGTCTTGGATGTGTTTTTGAACCCAAGAAAGTACTCTTTTGTTTGAATGTTATTTTTTATATTAGATTCTCAAAGCAAACACAGGTAGTCCTATTCTAGAAGTTTAATCTACAAGGGTTTTATTTTTCTGAAAAATTTTTTAGCAAGTGATTTTGAGATAAATTTTTAGCCAAGTAATGTCAGCGATTTTTCATATGTTGGGTTTCACATTTATTATCTTCCATCAAAGTTTAAAATAGTGTTTTTGACTGGGAATTTAGACAAAAAATGGTAGAAAATCAGTCTATGACGCAAGAATTGAAAAACACTGACGCTATTATTTTTGTACATCGAAGTGTGTTAACCCCTTGACTCCCAAGCCGGCTTGTCATGTCATACGCAGTAAACATAAACAAGACTGCGACAAACTGGAAGTTGTCTTGTCAGTAACTCAGTAGTGCACAACAGTGATTGGAATTTGTGTTGGGTAGTAAATCATCTTGTTGACAGTTATGTACGGGGTTGTAGGTCATTAAACTACAGTTTTTAACAGACAACTGTCCTACATGCAGGTAGTACTTGGCTAGCATGCCAAATGGCATTAATTACTGGTATTTCGTTTTCTACGTTGTGGAAAAAATGGCAAGACCATTGTCAATATCAGTGCTGGAAATAACAGTCGGTCATCGGACATTGTCTGACCAAATTTTGAAAATGTCCGGCCAATTTCACATTATGATCAGACACGATGACTGAACATCTCATTATCACATCTTGAGTTCGCTTCTTCAAGGTGTTGTCAGTCAATAAATTATGTCCGGTCCAATTTGGCAAATGTCCAACCAAAAGGAAGTTTTGAAAGGACATATGTCCTGTGAATAAGGAAAAATTATTTCTAGCACTGCAATATTATCATGGAATTTAGTTTTAATACCTAGATTCAGGCTAAGCTCTAACAAGTTTCTTTTATAGCATCTTTGATCATAATAATTTTGTAATGTGGCTATTGAGGTAACCTCTTCCCTTCCACCTTCCAGAGGAGTTTGTGGCTCATGGTTCCAACGTGTCCTGTCTGTCAGTGGGTCCCTCATCAGCCCGTGTTATGGTGACAGGAGGAGAAGACAGAAAAGTCAATATGTGGGCTGTGGGGAAACCAAATGTCATCCTGGTGAGGAAATTATGGTACAATGTATCTGGAATTGTGACTGGCTTTATTTATATTAAAAGTATATTTTGTCTTTTTCTCAGCTCTGATTGAAATAAGGAAGCAGCTAGATAATGCCAAGAATTGGAGGATCAAAGAAAGATCAAATTCTATATAACTTTGCAAATACAGTACCATGTGGGTAACACATGGTACTACAGAAATCTAGAAAGAAAGTTGACATTTATTTTAAGTCCCAATAACAAATAATTTTATCATCATATTTGTTTAACCACCTTAGAATGACTAGATGAAGACGTCTCTTGTAAAGCAGGCAATATCAATGATAATAATAATAATAATAATAATAATAATAATAATAATAATAATAATATTTAATAATAATAATAATAATAATAATAATAATAATAATAACTTCTACTTTTTACAAGTTGTTCAGATAACTCTAAGACATGTCATACTGTAGGTATCCTTAATTACCGGTATCTCTTAGTATATGGTATCGTTATTATAATATATTTGCAAGGACAGCTAAGTTCCTTTCCTTTGCCTCCAGGCTTTGTTTACCTATGTGAATTTCCCTTTGATTTTAGACACTTTCAGGTCACACAAGTCCTGTGGAATATGTCAAATTTAATAGTGGAGAAGATTTAGTAATAGCAGGATCTCAGTCTGGGACACTTAAGATATGGGACTTAGAAGCTGCAAAAAGTAAGTACCGGTAAATGGTTAGTCACCTAGGAGCCTAAGTGCTACACGGCCAACGTTTGTATAAACGTAACTTTTCCTTGTACTTGTACATGTTCATTGCCGTGACTTTAACATCTTCACTTCCCACGGCCTGCTTCCGTCTGACCTTGTAGCTCAGTCGGTAGAGCGGGGGAGATCTAACCCAAAGGTCGTGGGTTCAATTCCCACCCTGGTCAGAGTTTTTCTCTGTCCTTGTGTGGGCCCATTTCCATCTGTAGGGCTAACGCTCACATGGTTCATATGGGATTGAAATCTAGCACTTCACATTACACTCTATTCAGTTAACTCTGTTTAAAATATAGTGCTACACGGCCAATGTTTGTATAAACGTAACCTTTCCTTGTATTTTGGACAAAGATTGGCAACTTGAATTTAAGCAGTATTTGCCTTGCCTTGTCTTGATTCAGTCTGTTCCTGAATTACATGTACTATCCAAGCTTACATGTAGATCTGTATTATGTTTATCAGATGGCCATAAACAAAATAAAGTAATTAGAGCTTGGCTAAAGTCAACGCAGTGCTGCAAAACAGGTTTCTTTTGTTGCATAGGCTTTGACAATATTTCAGTCTGTACATTAGAAGGCAGTATTGTTAAGGTCCAGCCAATTCACATGCTTTGTTCTTCATACAATTAACATAATCTAATTCACTTGTGGAAAGAGGTGATGGATTTCATTTTTGACTTTGTGACTGGTAATCATCTGCTACATGTATGTAATGGTTCTTTGCCTTTGTAAGAGTAGTGTGTTTGTATTCAAGGAATTTGGAACCTTAATTAATATTTCTTCATAGACATGACAATTGTTGCGAAGTACTGCTGACACGTTGGCATTCGCGACAAAGCAAATACTTACATACATTTACGTCTTACCGCTCGTTCTTGGTGATCAGTATGATTTGGTGTATAGTATCATGGGATATTTTACGAGTGTCACTGTATTTTGGCAAGCCCGTAGGACAAATCAAAATACAAGAGACGAGTGGAAATATCCCACGATACTACACACTAAATCATCCAATAAGCTATTTATTATCCAACTCTTTTGCACAATATTTTTGGCAAGTGAATTGTTACAAAACAACTGAGAACTTGTGAGGAGTTTGTATGTGACAAATGCAGGGCAAACATCAACATCTGAACTAGTCAAACCAGTTTGGCATTTGATATTTGTACTTGTTTCATGCATCCACTTACATGTACATAATACAGTTGGACAGCAACTCTTTGTTTGGTTGCTTTCCACCCTTGCTTGCTCTTGGAAAGGGCAAAAGGGCACCTTTCCCATGGTGATCTAATCAAGATGAGCTCAGCATGATTTCATTAATTATAATCTTGGCAATTTCATCGTGGCTCACCTTAGCAAGCACCAAATTTTGCTATTTGTGCATGTCACTAACAGGGTAATGTTTTTGGGTCTTCCTTTAGTTAGTGTTTGTACTTTTTAGCAAAACAATTGTCCTTTCAGTTGTAAGAACTCTAACCGGGCATAAGAGCAGCATAAGAGGCATAGATTTCCACCCATATGGAGAATTTGTGGCTTCTGGGTCTTTGGATACAAATGTCAAAGTGAGTAGACTAACACAGTACTTACATGAACATACTTCATGAATGGAAATTTGAACTTGCATAGATACAGTGTTAGAATGGCTTGATAATTTGTTGCAGCTGTTTTAACCTTTACTTTCCAGGAGACATTACAAAGTTTTGCAAGTACATGTCTGTCAAATGCAAGTGCCTATTTCATAATTAAAGGAAAACATGAGAAATCAGTCAGTTTCTGCTTGACATCAACAGTTGTTACATGTACATGTATAATGCAGTTAAATGCAGGACTTTTAAAAAAGTGAACAATGTACAAAGAGCTGTAGTGGAGCAGTTGATCATCTAAGAGTGGTCAGCAGTGTTTGGCACAGTTGCATGCTCTTTCAGTGGCTTAATCACATGGCAATTCATCAGACATTTTGCCAGCCACTTTGTGCAGTTGGGTTTTTGCTCTCCTTTCCCCCCCCCCCCCCCTTGTATTTCAACTGTTTATCAGTGTGATGGTGTCTGGATAACTGGGGGCTCGTGGCTGGGTTACGGAGATTGCTGGTTATAGGAGGATCACTTGGTCGACGGGCTGCCTGGCCTCCAGTGGAAGCCCCTGGACATACCCAGGTACCCAACCTTCATTTAGCGATGCAGTTTTTAACGCTATATTAATTTGTGATGTTACTTCTTCTGTCCTTTAATTTTAAATTGCCTTTTTTCCTGGACTTTTGTATGTCTTCAATTATCTATTTTGCCCTTTTTGCCTTTCCTTACCATGTTGGTGTATTTATTTTTCAGCTTTGGGATGTTAGAAGAAAAGGTTGCATAGTCACATTTAAGGTAATATCTTTTTAGGTGTTTGTCGTGGCACACATGTATATGTAAGATAATAATAGAGG
>NC_090892.1:69465575-69470575 GCF_036669925.1 Montipora capricornis | reverse complement strand
AGAATTTTAGTATTGTACATGTATTTTAAAATTGTTTTACAGTTGTGGGATTTAACAAGTGGAAAGTTACTACATGACTTCAAACAGCATACAGCAGCCTCTACTTGTGTAGAGTTTCATCCCAAGGAATTTTTGTTAGCTACTGCGAGTAATGACAGGTATTTGCTCTGTGATTTGGATGTGACCTAATTTTTAAAAAATACATTGACCTTTTGCAGACAATCTTGCTTTGTGCATAAATCATCAGTTTTGGGTTTTGTTATTCAGAACTTTTTACCCACTTCTAATAATAATCATATTCATGTCTGTTTTTTACTCCCCTCAGATTTAGAATCATTTTGTTAATTGTTATCTCTAAAAAAGCAAATACTGCATGAAATCACTTCTGATCAACAAGTCTGTATATGCTTGTTTCAGGACAGTAAAGTTTTGGGATTTAGAAACTTTTCAACTTGTGTCAAGTATTGATCCAGAGACAAATGGTATAAGGTACGTATGTACTGTAGGACTTTTATCATTTGAATGCGTATCTGACATGGATATGGTTTCACTGTGGAGCACAGAAAACCCAGAAGTTTTGAGGGCACACAGACAGGTTTAGTAATTTTGCCATGATTAATTTTTTGTGACTGTGGTAACCCATTGACTTCCAGGGGTTCCCCATTGACGAGTAAAATCGTCTGGCGTTAGACAGAGTAAAATACTAAGTCTGGCCGCTTTCGGCCGGTTTGGATGTCAAAGGGTTAATATACATGTAATTATGTTATCTACTTTTAGTAATGTTATTCGTATCAACATATATTATATTTATAGTTTATGTTTTTATTTGAATTACACTGTGATTCAGCACTTTCACTGCAATGTATGAAGCATTGTACGTTGTACATGTACGTTAAATTGCATAAAAAGTCAGAAAAGTCTCTTTTTTCATTTCAGATGTATTTCATTTCACCCTGAAGGACTTGCATTATTTAGTGGAGCTCAAGATTCCATGAGAGTATATGGTTGGGAGCCTGTTAGATGTTATGATAGTTTTTCTCTTTCGTGGGGGAAGGTGGCAGATATGGCTATTTCCTCAAGCCAATTGGTGAGTCGTTTTTGCATTAAATGAGTAAAAATTACATTAATTTGTTATAGTGCTCAATGGTAAGTTAAAAGTCTTGGCTCAATTCTGAAAAGCCAAGACGTCCAAGATTTCAAGAAATGAGAAGCAAGCATCAAGAATTGAGAAAGAAGGAGCTCTGGAGTATTGAAAAAGTTGAACTAGTGCAAACAATAAAAAGAAAGGCCAGGAGTCCTGACAACCAATTTGCTTCAAAGTGTTTATTAATAGCTTGAAATAATTGAATAGACTCTCAACAATGAATTTTTTTTCCCTTACTTTTAAGTACTCTGGTAGAAAACATTGACCACAAAAAAAATTCAAAAATTTGGCAAGATCGTTTGGTAGAGGCATTGTACATGTATAATGGAGAGTAAGGATGGCTTAGTGGTTATAAAGCGTGCCTTCCATCTCTGTGACCCAGGTTCAACTCTCGGTGCCGAGAGCAGATGTGGGCTGAGTTTCAGTCGATCTCAACCTGACTCCGAGGGTTTTTCTCTGGTTTTCCTCCCTCAGCATAATGAACTCCCAGCCTATTCCATCTGGCTGTGGTGCTGTGCTCCGAGGTCATACATGGGTCGTGTTCAGGTGCCGAGCGCCAAGCGGCAGCACATCTCCTTTGGTCCGACCTTATTGAGCCACGCCCTTAGCAATTCAGTCTCCGACTGCGAGTAAGGGCGTTTAGCAGGTCAGGCATCAGTGACCTGTAGAGCTTAGACAACAAGCTTTAAAAATTTGTCTACTTCTTTGTGGCTAGGTTGAATCTCAGGCAGTAAAAGAAGGTCTCTTTCAGCTGTTTAAATTAGCCAGTACTTGGTGACATCCTTTTCCATTTTGCAGTAATTCTCTCTTTTTTTATTTCAACATACAGTCAAGATTTTGCCTGAGCCACGCCCTCCAGAGTTCACTTATGTCCAGGTTTGACCCTAATTAGATGCACACCCAATTTTGACATCCAACACAAAGTGTCCCTTTAAGTCTAAGCATTTGCTACCTATTTTCAACAATAAGGTAAGGGTAAAGGTTAGCGTTATTTTTAGCTTTGGGTAAATGCAGCAGTTAATCTTCACTTAAAGAGCAGCATTTGGGGGACACTTTGTGACATAAATTGTCTGTATTCTGAGACACAAGTGATGTTGAAGTTGGCCAGAAGAGCAAGGGGACACTTCGTGACGCTTATTGAAATCCGTGTGCATCTAATTAGGGTCAAACCTGGACATATCCCCCAGAGTTGGCTGGTGCTTCAGTCTTATTAGTCTGTACAAGTGGATTATTGACAGAATAACATCAGGCACTGTATCCTGGAGAGTATGGGGGAAAGAAACTCATGACTGCTAGAACACCCAACATGTATATTTGTATGCCTGGGGACTACCAGGGGTATTTCCTTAAGTAATACCACGTGATTCTCAGACTCAGACTCTATGAACTTCCAGTCAGCTTTAAAGTACATGGCTGATGTTTGGGCAAAATGAAAGGAAATTTCAAACAATCAATATAAAAAAACATAACCTAGAGCAAAATGTGTTCAAAAGCTGCTTTGGCTTTAATACTTCATTGGTTACCTTTTCCTTTGTTTCTGTATTTTGGTAGATTGGTGCATCCTTCCTTCAGACAAATGTTTCCGTGTGGGTTGTTGATTTAGGGGTAAGTTTGTGATTATTTAAGTTTTATATATAAATGAAAGAGATTATTTTATGACCAGCTGATTGACCATATGGCATTGTTGTTGTTGTTGTTTTTTTTTCTCAGCATTTAGAGAACATGATTGCTAAGTATGCTGATGAATCACATGACGTGAAAAATGATGTTGTGGTGAGTGATCTTTCACCTGCGTAGCTGTCTTTTCAATATATCAAATACCAACTGTTCTCAGTTAAACTCTTTAAAACCTGAAATTTACACATGTGCAAGAAAAGTACCCCCCCCCCCCCTACCCCCTGCCCAATAGCAAAAAGAAGAGTTAGAGCCAAATCCTGTACTTTTTTCTTTCAAACAAAGTGATAATGATGTTACAAAACTAAACACAACATTACATACCCTTCTTTCAGCTAAAAGGCCTTGGAAAATCTAATGTCAATATCCCCATTCACACCTCAAATTAATGCCCTAGGATACCCCCCATTCATGAGCAAAATCGTCTGGCATTGACAGAGTAAAATCTATAAGTCTCATTCTCACGGGTGAATGGGTAAGATAAGCGGATATGCTATTTAGACAAGTCTGAAAACGTTGAGGGGAAATATGTACAGGGAATTTGAATTTTCTATGTTAAAAGTTTGTTACAATGGCATCTTTAACATCCTAATAGGCCCGCCACTTTCAAAAATACAATAATACTCTTTGTTTGCCCTCCAAAAGTTTGCATAAGCATTGTTTCCAGTTTCTCTCGTGACTTACAATGGTCTCAAAAGATAACAAAAACAATGCTTTTGCAAAATTTGTTATAATAAAGTACAAGTAAATTCTTATGAAAACTTGACAATGAACTTGATTCCCTAATTAATAGTATAGGGGGTAAATTATTCCATAGATGACAAATGCATATAAAATAAGATTCTTTAATACTTCTAGAAGTCCTGCTAAAAGGGGCTGGTCAATGCCATGCAGCGACTTTCCACAAGAGTGAAACGACACATGGTTGAAAAGAGTGAGATGTGGGATTGCAGAAAATTAATGATAAGTTTTTAAAGGAACAAGGCATGCTACAATGTGTTCTTTTGGTTTTTAATGAGCTTCAAATGAGGTTGGAATGGTTTTCTGCAATCTCTCATCTTTTACATGTAGGTAAGTACCTTTAAAGATGAAACTTTTTTTCAACAGGTGGGGTCACCTGGAGAACAGAAACCACCTCAATCTAATAAAACGTAAGTGATATTTCAGAAAATTTATTTGGAAAGTTGAGTAGGAAAAGAGTTTCCTTTCTCACAATTTCTCACGCTTTGTTTAGGTTGTACTGGTATTTACATGTAGGCATTCTTAATAAAGAAATGCCATGGGGTCTACAGGGTGTACTTGCATTTTTCCAGGTCACATGATATTATTATTATTATTATTATTATTATGTTATTTACATGTTACACCATGATAACATAATTATCGATTTTAGCAAAGCCTAAAAGTGGAGTTCCTGTGTACCAGTACCTGGTCAGCAGTCAACTTTAAATAAAAACAGCTGACCTCAATGAGCTTTAAAATTGAGCCTGCAATATGGTCACATGATACTGGTCAGCAAATACCTTGTTTTGACAGGTGTCAATTAACCATAACATGGATGTCCAATATCAAAGATGTTCCCGACAAATAATGTCGGTTGCACCACAGAGTTTAACATTGGCATACATGTACATGGAGGGGTGAACTCGGTTGGATGGTGACAAAAACAAAAACTTCTCACACAGTTGGGTTACCATATTTTCTTACCCATTGTGCTCCATGCATGCGCCTTTGTTGCACAAAGTTCCACTTAAAACTTGTTATTATTTGCATCTTGTATTGGCTGACTTTGTCAGTTTATTTAATAAGTACCCCATATCCCCTTATATGACGTGATAACTTAATTTAAAAATAGTTTGTAGTTATTGAAGGGTATTTCCCTTAGTAGAATCAAGAAGGTTGATTTCTTCTTGAACTGCAGATTATCATTGATAATCCTCTTCTGCTTTACCAGGAAGAATCCTGTTCTTGCTTGCTGTGTATTATAATCATGATTACAATTATGTCATGTTCATGCTGATTTGCAGCATTTTGTGGCTAGTACCGTGTAAAATGCAAATTTATAAAATTTCATTGTTTCATTTTGTCACCGATTAAGTTGTTGATTTTCACCTCAGTCACGTTTTCTTTCATTGCTACCAGATACATTATACTTTATTTTATTCTTCAGACCACCTAGGAA
>NC_090892.1:69423075-69458075 GCF_036669925.1 Montipora capricornis | reverse complement strand
GGGCCCCTTGGGGGCTAAAAGGGTTAATTAATCCATGTATGTCGAGAAAATGCAAGTAATTAGTTGACCATGGATTCCAATAAGTGTCATGAAGTGTGTCATAAACTAGGCTATTTGGTAAGCTTTCTCTTTCAAACAACACAAACCAAAAAATATTGTTTTGGTTGCAGTCTACTGAACAAACAAATAAACAAAAGGAAAATGTAATGATTCCATCTGAAAGAGATAAACCAGCTGGACTGCAGTTGTCAGACTTTCTTCCTGTGAGTATTAATTAATTACCTTTTATTTTAGCATTTCCTTTTGGTCAGACTGTATCACTGCAGTAGTAAAGATTGTAAGAGCGATAATTATTTTGCTAAGCACTGTAATTTGTTGGTGAACGCTTTACCCCAGAGGAACAAAGTGTTCAGGGGTGATAAAGTGGAGGTTAGTTATTTTTTGTTGAATGGGACTTGAATAGAATAGAATTTGGTTTGCTCATAGTATACAATTTAATATACAATTTTAAGATACAATTTGAAGTTGTAAACAAACAAATAAGTAGATAAAATAATCATAATTACAATATTATGTTAATTAATTTATAAATGTTTGAGAAATGATTGTCAGTGATTCAGTGTTCTCACCAGGATTTTGTCTTACGGAGTCCCAGGGCCCCTTTTCCTGAAAAATAGGGGCCCTTTAGGGGCTCAAGCCGGACAAAGTTACTTGCGCTCCATGACTAGGGCAAAAAAGTCCTTTGTGATTTCAATGTCCATTTCATGAAGGAACATTCAAATTGGAACTTGCAACGGTGGTCATTTGACAATATTGGAAATGCATTTGATTTATTTGCCTTCCGACAGATCTTACAGGTGGTGATCTTTTTGTTAGCCATGTTTATTTCGACTGCCATTCACCCTGAAAAACATGGTCTTCCTTCAATGAAATAGTTTTTTGATTTTCAGTTTCCTCGTCACCATTGTTTCGATGATCTTCTTCACTTTCTTAAATCCTTATTACTTTAGGGCGAAACTACTCCTTGCCACGACAACATGAGCCTGCACTCTAAATTATCTGTTGCACAAAGTACCTACAGAACCAATATGGCGGCCAAGTTGAGTTGTCAAGCTGTGCAACCCTCGTGTGACTGACGAAGGCAAAAGTTGATAAAATTGAACGTCTTTGAATACTTTGATAAATTGTTTTCATTCAGTTGAAGAAGGCAAAGAGCTGGAGTATTCGCTGAAACCATTAAAAGACTGCTAAACTTACTTCTTAAAGTCTGTCTCACTCGTAGCATCCTTGTGCACCCAAGTTGGTGCATTTGCATCGTTTTTAATTGCCATTTCTATTTTTTTCGGAAATCCTGCAAGGGTGCGGCCTGGTGAGAACACTGGTGATTATATTGCTCTTTTTGAGCTATTTAAGTTCTTCCTAGGAGACTAAAGAGTGCTTTTTCTGTATCACAGGCAAAACCACCGGTGGTCAACGAACCATCTAAACAGGATGTACATAATGATAATAACTTTCAACCAAAACATCCCAGCATGACTGAATCTGAGGCTGTCTCCACACTCAGAAAAAGTAAGTTGTAAATCACTTTGGGAAAAGTAGGCAACTTTATGTCTTTCATCAAGGAAACCCCCCTGCCTCATTCCCCAAGGAGAAATCATTGTATGGCTGTCACTTATTCTGAAATTGAAATGGAAGTTTTGAGTCAACTCTGTCAAGTAAAGCATATGGGCTATTCTTTTGTCCAGTTCGTCTTCTCAAGTCCGCACACCATATTCATATCTTGAAGTGCCTTAGCTGAACAAGTGAATAAATCTATGTTTTTCGCTTTCGAAAGAGGCCATTGTGGAGAGAAAATGTATCCACCGGCGACCAGTTGTGAAATTCTGGTCGCCAGTACTCAATTTTTAGTCACGTTGGCCACCAGGAAGGTGCAATTTCGGGCCCTGATGCTAAATGTAGCCGTCTTTTGGCTTCTGATTGGTTAGTTTACGATGACATCTCTAGTACTAGCAGCTGCCAAAAAAATATGCATTTCTGGTGCCACTGTTTTCAGTTTAAAAAAAAGAAGAGTATTTTTTGATATTTTGTGTTATAGGTCATGGATCTATTGCTGCCATTATGTCATCAAGGCTCAAGAACTTAAATACTGTTGCAAGATATTGGGCTGATGGGGATATTAAGGTGACTTTCACCTTATGTGCTAGCATAATGACTGGTCCCCAGGGGAACAGTTCATTTTGTTTCCCAAGAATCTCAATGTTTCCCCGAGGCGCAGCCAAGGGAAACATTGAGATTTGAGGGAAACAAAATGAACTGTTTCCCGAGGGACCAGTCTTTCAAAGTGATTATTTTGTTATATAGCACAAAAAGAAAAACGTGCAACGGCAACAGCAACAGCAACGGCAGTCGTCGGTCAACATTCGCAGGTAACAGTGCACTGTTACCCTCTGACGTCATAGATTTTGCACTGTTGCCCGCTGGCGGAAAACAGTTTTATTGTTGAATGTCATGTGACCTCGAAGTAACCAATGCAAGCTTGCGCTGCTGGGGGAAAAAACTCAGCTATATAACTATTTGTGTTTACTTATTATTATCAAACGCCTTAGGATGCCCCAGTTGACAAGTAAAATTGTCTGGCATGAGACTGAGTAAAATCTGTTATTTCTCACTGGCAGGGGTCATTGGGTCAATGGGTTAAGGCAACTGTTTCTCTGACAAGATAATTATACAGCCTTGCTTATAGCTTTGAGGCAGTCACTATTAAAAAAGCTAATTTAACTGTGGTAGACATTTCTCATTCTCTCCTCAATTGGATAGGTCAAGCATACATATAATTTTTTATTTTTTGTAAATATTCTGTGAAATAGTTCTATTCAATTTGCAAACCTTACATGTATTAAAGTAAAAGGAAACACAAAAATTTTGCTATCAATTTGATTAAATAGATAGGTAAGAGAGGACAGAGCTTAGAAGTTGATAATTTGAGCATTAGCACCTTATCAGAACTTTTAGCCCTTGTCAGAGCATGTACACTCTGACAAAGGGCTAAAGCTCTATATATCACGTTCCAAATCTCAACATGGTGCTTAATTTACCTCTACCAGTTTGTTTGATGCCAAAATGTTTGTTTGACTCCTACACCAACACAGCTCCAGTTTCTCTAGTAATAAAACCCATTATGGGAAAAGGCTATGTTAAATTAACATCTTCTTGTGTTTTTGGTTATTTGCAACAAGTGTGACATTAAGAACTTCAGTCTACACTGCTGACATTTTGTCTTTGGCTTTTTTAGAGTGCTGTTCAAAATGCAGTAGATATGAATGACCAAGCTATATTGGTGGATCTACTTAATGTTCTTTGTCTGAAACAGTAAGTATATTCATTTGTTAGATGTGTCACCGCCATCACCTAGTGTTTCTTTAGTATCCACAAGGCAACTTTGACGGGGTCCCCAGGGAGTGGATTTTTTCTTGGAGTGGATGCACCACTAAGGAATGGCGTAGCTGACTGGTGACGTTTTGTTTTGCAGAATGCCAGTTGTATTAGGAAGCTTCCAGTCATCTCAGGAAGGGGGGTGGGGGAGTGTGTTCACCCTCTGCAGCCTCCCCCTAGATGCACCCCTGGTCCCCTATACACTCTTTCAAAATGCTTTCGTGTAGAAATATTACATGTACCATAGTGGGCCCGGACAAACTGTGTGACCGTTAATATCTAAATCTTTCACATAATTTCGATAAAATCCAAGTCCAAAATTCAAAGTTTTTTTTACCTGAAGTGTTGTTTGTGGTAATCCTTGTGGCTAAAAATGACGAATTTTAGTGAATTGAAGGGTTTGTGTGCAACATTCACCTGAGCGTACCAGTAAAAAGACAGTAGAAAGCTCGATTATGCTCATCGTACAGGTTTCAAATCACGTACCAGGCAAGCTGAAACCCAGAGGTTTCCTCTCTTACCGTTATACAGTATGTGAAAACCTCTGGATTTCAGCTTGCCTGGTGCGCAGTCTTGATGCTGGAGCGGTCTGAAATTGAGCTTTCCACCCTTGTCTTTCTGCTGGTACCCTCAGGTGAATGCCGAACACAAACCCTTCAAATCACTAAAATTTGCAGTTTGCAGCCACAAGGATTACCACAGTCAACACTTAGGTTAACCCATTGACTCCCAGGGGTTCCCCATTGACGAGTAAAATCATCTGGCGTTAGACTGAGTAAAATACTAAGTCTGGCCGGTTTCAGCCGGTTTGGACGTCAAAGGGTTAATTAAATACTTGGATTTTTTGGGCTTGGATATTATCGAAATTATATGAAAGATTTAGATACATTGTATTAACTGTCACACAGTTTGTCTGTGCATGTACTTAAGACGTTTCACACATCACGTATAATTTCCAAAATTCTTCTTGTTCCCATTTGGAAATATCAAGTAATTCATGTATTTTCATGCAAATCAGTGAAATTCCTAAGATTCCAGAAATTTAATCACGTTTAATTCAAACCTTCATTCATTCATGCTTCACACTTAATTTTAAAACCATTTTGTACATGTACATGAACATTTTCTTGGGATAGGTGATCACAAACCACAAATAAATTAAAACAAAAATCACATTTCACGTAGAAATACTATCCCTAATCAAATTTCATGAAAAAAGTACAGCAGTCCCTCTTTTAACTCTTCACTCCCTAAGGGGTGCACATTCAGGAGAAAAATCATCAATTAGTTTCATATAGATTGAAATGTGAACTCTAAGTTGGAAGGGTTAAAAGATATAATTTTCTTGAAATTGTATTAACCGAAAAAGAAGTCTCTATGCAGTGGAATTACTTCAATCTATCTTTTTCTTTACAAAAATTATCAGATATCTTAAAATAATTCCCCTAATTTTTAAATGTAAAATTTTGATTATTGAGCATGATGTGGCATCTATTTTTAGTGCAAAAGAGAAATAGTTTGTGGGGACCTCACTTTTAATAATCTGAAAGAAACTATTCAAACTTCCAGCAGGCAACCAGTTGGCTATTTACAAACTGTGCGAGAGTTGAATCTGACTGACAACCGGAAACAAATCTAAATCAGAGGTTAGAATGGGATTTGAACCTGGGGCAACCACGTGCAAACCCAATGCCCTAACCACTGGACAACACTGCTTCTTAAGTCACTGATACAATAAATGCTTTAATTCATCTTTGAAGGTCCCTTTGGAATCTGGATGTTTGTTCATTATTGCTTCCTCACTTGAAGGACCTCATAAGCAGCAAATACGAAAGGTCAGTTCCCTGTTAACTTTGTTATTGTTTGGTATTGCTATTTGGCTTAATTTGTGTAGTGAAAAGTACCAGGGCACTGTCAAACATGTCCAAAGTGCCAAATCCTTTTTCGTAAACTGAAGTCACTTAAATTTAAACCTCTGGTCCCCAAAAAAGAACTAGTTGGCATATTAACAGACTTACGTTAATTCTTTTGACAGTTATGTTCAAGCTGGTGCCACATCAATAAAGCTGATTTTAAGAAACTTTGCACCAGTTATAAAAAGCAACATGGCTGCCCCTCCGGTGTCTGTGGGTGTTGATCTTGTCCGAGAAGAGAGGTGAGTTCCTACTGATCAACATTTGGGAAAGTAGGTTTAGTTAAATTTATGGGAAATTATACATAAAATAACCTCTGGTTCTACATAATTATTATGTATAATTCACAGGCTTAACTTGGAGACTGTGTAAAAGAAAAAAAATTATAAACATTGCATTAATCTTTGCAAGGCAGCTTGTACATGTATCATCGTTAATTCAAAATGCAATTTAATGGATTTTAATGGCAGAGCAGCTGTCCATGCAGCTGTGGTCAAGAGCACTGGTGTGTTAAGTAGCTCTTTCAAGTGTTGACGTCTTGAGTTTAGCTCATTAGCATTTCTCATTCTCCCCCTCTACTTACTGATTTTTCATTATCACCGGTGCCTTCTTCCTTCCCTTTTTAGTAGGGGATCATGTGGCATGTCTGAGTTGTCAAGATTTTTCAGCCATAGGAGCAATCTCCACCAAGGATCTGGCTGCTTATAGTGAAAGCTCTTGGATATTTCAGGCTCCCAACTTCCAATTTGCACTGCAGTCGTTAATACACTGTACATCAAGGATTCTTTGAAGTCATTTTAATAATTTCTAGAGTGAATTGTGGCAGCCTGTTGTAGTTATCTTCAAGTCTAAATAATATTTTTCCAATAACATTTGCCAGTGTATAACTTGACTCTTGTTATAGGTATAATAAATGTCACAAGTGCCACTCTCATCTGCAGTTTATCCACGAAGCATTATCAAGTAAAACAAGTATGTCTGGTAAAATGGGAAGTTTGTTCAGAGAGATGTCATTAGCATTTTCTGCTTTGGATTAACTAGAGATGGGGAATGTGTCAAATAGCAGTACGTTTGTTGGGAATTATTGTGCTCCAAGTGATGTGGAGATGGTTCCAATAATGGTGGAGGTGCAAACGCATTTCTCCAATGCATTTTGTCTTCAGTGTTTTGATTGGAGTGCGTTAAGAAAATAATACCTTGGACCAGACGTGATTTCAGAGAGAAAGTTGCAGCCATATCCGGGAAGATTTACTGCTGACAAAGCCGATAATGAAAGACAAAAACACTTCTTTTACAATGAGAACTTTAATTTTTGGAAGAAAAGGAAAAAGGATTTCAAGTGGAGTACAACTGAAACTGTGTTTTGCGTGCAAGATACTAGCAATGTTCAGTTTGACTTTGAATCACTTAGAAACAGCAAGTTTGAGCTGTGGTTTTACCAGAAAGTACCATACATTTGTATTGATTCTCTGTGACAAAAGCGTTATTTTATTTAATTTTTCCTTCACAAATAATATTATTGTTGTTCAATTTTGTGATTATTAGTAATAATATTATTATTATTATTCATTCATCACAAATTATTTTGCAAAAGCTCACTGTTAAATCAAATCACTACATAGAAACAAAGAACTCCAGACCATTACCTGCTAAATAATGTGTGAGCCATTATAGTCATTGCCATCAAAACCACCTGGATTGAAACAGTTGATTAACTGTTCCATGCTGTATGCTAAAAACTATGTTAATGATATATGAAACTAAAACTAAAACTGACAAAATGTCGAATGAGAGTCACTTGGCAAGTTTTTCCTCAAGTTGACACATTGATATCCTGTGTAGCTGTTGGGATATTTTATCGCAGGAGTATTTAAACACTCATCAGTACGACGGTTTTGGCCATGACTGGCTATGGGTACTAGTAATGTTGAGATTACTTGCAGCCAAAACATCGAAGTAGCCATCAATTTACTCCCACATGTTTAAATAATCCTGCGATAAAAACCCACCCACCCACCAGCTACGCAGGTTAACACATTGATAGCGTTTGAGCTATTTCAAATTCCTAGCCTGCGTAGCTGGTGGTTCTTTTTGGAGTGCGAGAGATTTCAAGTGGTGCATGAAGGTTGGGGAAAATTGCTTGAATTCTCTTGCATTCAGCAACAACAGAAACCGCCAGCTACGCAGGCTAACAAATTCCAACAATGGACTGAGAAAGGCTTCCCCAGGACATTCAAAATAATATATTGCATCTCCATTGTCCCATTTTGGTTGTTGAAACTTGTTCTGTGACAGAGAGCAGTAAGCAACACAAAACTTCCAAAGCATCTTGTTATCGAACTAGCTAACCACTAATCATTTCTGAGATTAAAATTTCAAAATGTGGTTTAATTATGACTTCTGTTTTGCTTAATGTTTATTTTCTAGCTGATGTAATTATGACTTGTTTATGAATTTTCATTGTTTATGTTTTGTATTTTAGATGTAGATTTTGTAAATATACTGTGCCAGGGTAGTTTAGATAATGGACACTGTGTGATTTGCACTTATGTGACATTTTAAATACAACCTGTGACTTTATGAAATCGTGTAAAATCTTTTGGTGGTACAGGAGTGAAATAAATCCTTTTTATATGAATGCAGTCCTTCTTTACCTTGTCCTAGTTTACTGGTGATCACTAACACCCACTTTGTTCTCCAGGGTCCATGGATAGTGAGACAACAAGACTTAGAAAACTCATTAATAGTTCACGAGCCATTGACCTTTAAAATGGTTGATAATACATCACGTTTAGTGACTTTATACTGATAAAACCTTCTCCTTGTTAGTATCCGGCGTTTTGTCACTGCATGTGACATAGCTTGTTTTTCTTGTAAATGTTCTCACAATTTGAACATTTGTTCGGACTCCCAGGGGACACACTTTTTTGTGGAATGTTTTTGAAGCTGTTCAGCACATGTGTTATCGGGTCCAAAAACACTTGGCTAAACCAGATAAAACACTGCTGCTCGTTTTTTAAACATTACTTTATTAATTAAGACTTCAAATACCAGGGACACCTCATATTCACAGAGTTCTACTTTATTGAAGTTGTACAATGCTGTTACAGGTTTTGAGCTTGCAGTGCTTGAAAATAATAATTATTATGGTTTCATTGTTAATCATACAATATTGTAAGTTTGACTAATACTGTAAATAGCATATGTTGATCAAATTTTGGCTTTCAAAAGAAATGAGAATTAATATAGCTTTGTCAGTTCCAAGTTTACTCGTCCCCCAGGGATTTCCCCAAGTCTCACTCCCAGATGATAGTGAGTTAATGGAGGGGACAGTTTTTGATTGGTTAAAACTCCCTTGAAAAAGACTCGTCGTCAAGGATAAATCATTAAACATCTACATGTAGAGCAGTTTGAAGATGACGGGAGACTAGCTAAGACAACAGGCCACCGCGACTAGATTGCTAGCTCTAACTAAGCACAAATTCCTTCAACCTAGTTAGTAAATCTCTCCACCAAGATCTGATGTAGTCTAAATGTTCCCGCAAAATTTGCCAAGCTTTTGCTTTGTTCCACCCTGTTTTCACAAGGAAATAACACTGCATCGTCACAGCTGTTGGCTTCAGCCTACTTGAAAACCTACGTCACCTCATTTATTTGATATTGTTATGTTTAGGACAAGTACTGTTTTTGACACTGCCCAATTCAGTGTTGACCTATTTTAGCAAATGCTTCACCATGGGAAAGCAAACATGAAAAATACCCATCATGTGTTTGAGGGGAAGGGGGGTGGGGAGGGGATGAGCAGACTTGGAATTGACATGGCCATAGCATTAGGACAGATCTTTTTGTTAGGTGTATATTCACAGAACGTAATTGCTACGGCCACCAGTGCCACATAAAAACAGTAGAATGCGAAGTGGGTCTATTTTCTTAACTCCTACGAGGTGCTATCTAGACAGCCTTCAAAGATTACTGTGCATAAAAACGTTTTTGTTTATTAACATTTCTGATTTATTTTTTGGAGTAACATGCACACCACAGGAAAAGGATAATTTTTGATGAAAGCAAGCTATATATCTGGGCTTCATTTAAGGATGGTGCCTACTAATTCAAAGGTATTTTTGCGCGGTTTACTGAATGTGCAGGAAAAGCAGATCTTAACAAGTGTTATTGAAATCCAAAAAGAAAATTGGGGGTAACCACACATTTTTCGAAGATAATTAATCAACAATATTTGTAAGAAGCTTTGAAATACAAAGCAATGTATGGTGTTCTTTTCCAAATTGAAGGTTAATTACTGTGTCTCTGAAAAATGCATGGTTACCCCCAATTTTCTTTTTGGATACCAAGAGCACTTGCTAAGTTCTGCTTTCTCCGCATAGTTTTGAACTGAAAAAATATCCCTGTATTAATAAGCATCACCCATGAGAAATTCGAGTATCTCGAGATGCGCAGAACGTGTGCACAATAATAGGCAGGCCAACTCAGGTTGAAAACAATCTTGCGGTAATCAAAAAGCAGGAGAATCATCATTCCAATTACTTTCTTTCTAACTTTGATTACAAACCTTTGAGTGTGCATGGTTTCAAACATAATGGAGGGTATAAAGTGCAGGTTGCAGGGTTGGGTTGCAGGTCGTTGTGTTTTACCATAACTGAAACAACCCTAAACCTTTACAAAAATGCCAACCCTTAGGCTTAAACATTTTCCAAAGGATAGTGGTTAGGCCTAATGTTAGCATTAGGAAAGGTTTGGGGCGTTTCAGCTATGGTGAAACAATGACCTGCAACTTGCAGTTTACACCCACCACAAGAATAATGCCCAGTCAACTATATTATTTTAAAACGTGAACTTGCGCATGCAAAAATGAATATCACCGTATCTTAAAAGTAGAGTAAATAATCAGTGCCTTTACTCTTAACATTGCTTTTTTGCATTAAAAGGCTTTAAATAAAATGTTAAATAACCTAAATATAATTTCAAATTTATATATTATTTTAAACAAATCCTAAAGGAAGCTCAAAAACATCCTAAGGAAGCAAAACAAGGTTACAGTGATTTGCTTTTTTTACAAATGCTTCCCATTCATGTTTTTCTTTGCTAGCTAAGTAAGAGTTATTTTTAGCAATATTTGTAAATACCGGTAACTAAAACTTCAAGGGGACGATAAAACCACAGTAAGTGTTGTCAGCTGTGGAACAAACGTACTGTGAGTTTGAAGGGATATGTCATAATTTCCAAGAGTAGGCACCTAAAATAGGGTAGGGGAGTTCCAGTGGTGGCTAAAAGACTTTGCGTGGGAGAGGTATGGATATTGAAGATCTGGGAATGTCTTCCCATGATTATTTACCATGACTCTGAGCATTGCTTGAGATAATTTTGCTAAAACTGTACATGATATTGACTGCAGTGCACTAAATGAAATCTCTCTTGTCCCAAAACTATAGCAAAAAATAAAATAAAGGAAAGCTTTACATGTTACATGTATGGGGAAAACTGTTACAATGAAAAATAATGGTTATTTTGATAAGTTACGAATATTGTATTACTCTCGTTTTCATAAAATGGATTATGGATTTCAATCCATTTTATCCCTACCATTACTGTAGTCACGCAAGTTCTCATTAAACCGCACATTACCATGGACTTACTTGGTGATCTTACATGCTGAGGGTCATTATTACTGCTGTATATGGCTAGGGCTTGTTGCCAACACAAAGAGTGCTCTGATTGGCCAAGTGCGAGGTCATTATTCTATCCTAATACCCGTGGACCAATTATAAAGAACAGGAAAATTCAGGAAATTCAAAAACCAACTCTCACTTCTCTGAATTCATTGATGTTTGTTGTGCCGTTGATTCTTGCAAATTTCAATGACATTCACCTTACCAAATTTAATCGTTTGTCTTAAAAATAAATATATTTTTTGGCCAAATAATTATGTGTTAGATCTCCTGACTTGTGTGTTTTTGAACTACTGATAAGCACCGGTATGGATATGAAGTGGTCATCTTTGCTTGAATCGACCATAAAGCCATGTAATAAAAAACTCAATTATTGACCTGAAACATGCAGTCTTTGCCAGAAAATCTCAAGCCTTTTCCTTGCTGCCTCAGTGTTAAGACTTTCCTGCAAAGGCCTTACTCTCAGTTAGTAAGAAATTGATAATAGATTGCATCCAGTAACTTTCAGAACTACAAGCCCTTCCACTTTCACTCAGTTTGTTAAATATGATGCAAACAATAATTTGCACAGCTTTTACGGTCTGGTGGCTTTTCTGTCATGCTAGAAGAGTAAGCAAAGGAAGAGCTACTCATGTGTTATAGCAAATTTCAATTTATGTGATAAAAATAGTGAAAATTATGAGAAATTGTGTAACTATCAATGTTTGATCTGAAAAGCTTAACCAGACATTTCCCAGGAGCTGACTGAGAATGTTATGCATGTGAAACAAATTTGCTCATTTTTTTCACAAAACTTTTATCCTTGAGCGAAGACAGTACTAGTCCAAATTTTCCTGTCATTTTTGTGTCCCATTTGATGAGGAGTGACCTCTTAGTTTTGCCTAAAAAACATAAAAGCATGATCTTATTGTCTTATTTCATTATCTTCTAGATTGTTTTAAACTTGAATAGACTTAAAAACATCATCTAAATTCACTCAAAAACCCATACCCCTTCATTTCTGATTGACACTTAAAGATTTCCTGACGATTTTTCCCTTCAACAGGGTCAGTTAGAGCATGAGAGGGTTAACTGACTTCTTTTTGGAGATTTGGTCCACAAAATTAAGAGAGTTTTAAACAAAATGGGTGTGTGAAAAACGAAGACCTAAAATCGAAGATAAGTCACCCAGAATAAATCAAACAAGAAATGACAAAGGAAATGATTTCTGTTCTTGTCCTGTTCTTTTCAAATGGCTGGAGAGTCAATTATTCAGGTGAATTATCTTGGGGTCTTTGTTTTCCACAAACCAACCTGGGCGTGTGCTGCTATTTATTGATAAATATTAATTTTTTCTGGGGGTAGAGGGAGGCCTTATCTGGGTCTTCAATCTTTGTTTTCCAGATCAATTCCTTTTCCACACACCCAAAACAAAACCTTCAAATTGATTGCAGAGGGAAAAAGTTCACTGTTGCATGGCCTTAGGAGAACAATAATATTTTTCTTTTTTTGTCAACAACAGCATTTATGTATAATAAATTTCTAAATTAACATCAATAATATAATATTGATAATAAATGACTGGATACTGTCTAAATTATTAAGACAGTATCCACATTTTGACAAAATACTATTTCTGTTTTAACTACTTGATATGCAGCCATGGAATTTATTGGAGATAAATGTTAACCTGTGTGGTTACTGCTAAAATTATAGGCTGTAATAATAGTATTGCCAATAATTCACTAGATCAGCTTTCTAATGATTAAAAATATTGCTCCTGAGAATCAATATGTAGGTAACATTAGAGCCTGAACTTGTGTGTTTCATCTGGAGTATCTCCTACATAATTGGGACAATATTTTATATCATATACTTTATACCATGACATGACCTGCATTCAGAATGATACTTAATATTTTTCACCCGCAGTAGGTGCTGGGGTTAATGTTTCAAGCATAAGGTACATTTGCAACACATATTAAAGAGGAAATTCTGATAACATTAATATTGCAAGCTAAATAACTTCATATTGTGGAACAAATATTATTACTCTGGGCAAAATTGTACTGGCTTAATTTATATTTACACAATACTGATAATAGAATGACAAAAAGTACAAACCATTCAACAGTTATTTACCTATAGCTGATACGCTGATGGCTACTTGCCTCAGACTCTTTGCGCTGTTGTTCTTCTCGCCACTGTCTTTGCCGGTCCTCAAAATCTGCTAATCGTCGTTTTGCTTGCTCTAATGTATCTTTCATAACTTTATCTTCAGACTAACATGAAAGTGGAAAGTCCTCATGAGTGAAACATGCTTTAATTGGGGGAAATCTTGGGCAACTTGTATACTCTAACCCCCATGCTAGGGTTTCTTTAATAACGCCTTACAAGATTAGAAAGCATATCAACAGGCCCCAAAAGCGAAAACCAAAATTTGGTTTATTGTCTGTGCGCATTGTTTCGTTCTTTCTTCTTTTCTCCTTTTCTCTCTGTTAAAATATCAGTCAGGTTAGGTTCAGGTCAGCAGGTCAAAAGGTTTTTTTTTTTTTTGGCTTTCCAAATTAAATGTTTGTTTTTTTTGTCATGATAGAAAATCCTGTAAACCCCTTCAGTCTCCTATAGTTTGACTAAATTAACTCTTTTAGTTCATTTGTGGTTGTAGTTAGAGCATTTCTATAAGCATATAAATCTTAATTGAATATTGAACTTTCCAATTATTATTTATTCACTCAGTATCTCTTTGATTATAATTAATTTGTTCCTTTGAGAAAATAAGTTACACTAGTGCAAGTAAAAATCCTTTTTGATGTTATTTGTCTCCTCTTGCACCTTGTTTGCAAGATCCTCAAGGAACTTATGCTTCCTGACCTACAGCACTGATTTAAACTCTTATCAGACAAATGATTTTAATACTTATGCCAAATATTGATAAGATGAAAGAGCTCTTATCTCATCTCTCATCTCTAAACTGCTACCACAGCTGCTAGGAAATTATTGCCCAGGGGAGATATAATTATCTGAGGACCCCTGGGGTTGCTTAAAAATTCAAGTACTAAGGGAAATTGGTTTTACTTTCCTCGATATTTTCCTGAGGAACAGCTAACTGGAGACTACTGTCTGATGAGGAACAAATGACTTACATGGATGTTAAAATAATGCTTCTGTTATGTTCACAAGAGATTATCCCCTCATTTGATATAATTTGAGAGATAAAGAATCAGTGATTTCATATTAACTCTCCAGGAGTTATACCAAGTGGAGTGTGATGAATTACGTGTGCTACAGTATAAATTATAACTGTAGTATAGCGGCACAATAGGTTCTATGATATTAAATTGCTCAAAGTCCTAATCAATTATCCTAAAGAAAGCAACAGGTTTATTCCCATTTGCTCATTAATACAATGACTCAGTTTTTGTTTAAAGAAATAAATGTGTCATTTTATCTCCTGCCATCTTGTCCTCTCTTAAGACGGAAGTTCGTTTATCTGCCAAAATGGATATAAGAATGATTGTTGACGACTGCACCTTTTCCTGTTTAAAAGACATTATGATCTCTGCAGGAGACTTCCAAAAATTGTATTTCTTAATAAGTATGTCTTTAAAATAAATAATTTGTGGTCAGTTTGTATTTACAATCAACATAGTTGGTCTGACCAATGTTATAAATAATTATTGAAAACTTTACCAGAACACCAAACAACACATGTTTACATTCATTCACCAGCCTTTGACTAAACAGAAGAAGTTGAATAAAGATAATTTTTATCATTCCTTCACTGAACCATCTTGGAGTTTTTTCCCCTGGAATTTTCTGGTGAAAAGGTTGCAATAATAAGGAAATACTATTTATACATGATACCATGGGCTCCTCATGACACAGATTAGTAAAATCAACTGAATTCTTGATTGGCATTTGTATTTTTGTCATGGGGGTTGAAATTGTCCAAAATAACAAAAATAAACACACAAGGGAAACAGTTATCAACAATGACTTACTTTAGCCTTATCCTCATCAAACTCCAAGTACCCAGCTCCGTCAAGTCTTTGAAGGTCTAACCATCCTTTCCATACAACACATACACCATTCATGATAAATCGGCTTTTTATGAATACCTATAGTAATCAAACAACACAGCAATTCAACCATGGATGTGTGTCTCAGGGGCAGGGCCAGGGCCAGGTGAAAATATAAAGCTCATTTTGCAAAAAAAAACATTTCCTGAGTTTCTCATCTACACAACACCAGGGCCTCCCATAAATCTGTAGCACATTAGACCAAAACTTGATATGGCCTTGGGATGATTGATACAATGTAAAAAAGATTTTGAATGTATTATTTTTATTATTAAGTGCACTACGTCTGTGAAAAATATCCCTGCAGAGATGCCTGTCTACATTTTCAAAATTTCCCTCGGAGCACTCCCAAGCACACCCTCACCCCCTATGGCTCTCCCTATTTACAAATATTGGCGCAACTCCACCCCATTACAGAGATAAATAATAATGTAATGATTTGGCACGGAATATCCATTCTAATGTAGTGAGCATATTTAAACTGTGTTTGTATATTTGGTTTACGCTAACTGCGTTCGTTTTACTTTTAAATTCACACGATGCTAATATACAGTAGTTAAGCAAATTGACAAAAAACAATTTAATTTTCTTGTTGTAAGAAAAATCTAATCGAGGCAATGGTGCAAACCAAAAGGCATTTTGTCCATAAACAAAGGGTGATAACATATGGAATTTTACTTTGATAGCGTGATGAAATTTTCAGCATAATTATATACGTGTTTCGCACGCAAACTTTTGTTTTTCACGTTTTCCTCACGACAGGGTTTAGGGGCCTCGTGTGAGCGAACTGACGAATATCAACGACAGAATCGGTCATATTTAACTGATTTTGTATTGAGCAATTTGTTTTTCAGCCATCCTTACAAAGCACTTGAATCAAGGAAAAAATGAGAAATTGATCACGTCATAATTGCGTCACATTTTACGAAGAAAATCAAATACAACTTTGTCAAAATAATCAGGCTGAGATAAAGTGCACCTGCACATATGAAGGAATTTCATCTTGCGAAAGATTATTTTAAGTCGAGGGCGACCTGCTAACAATCAAATGTCCTGAAAATTATGCAACTGAAAAGTTTTCGTGCCTTTACTGCCTTTTTTTGAAAAAAAGATCCAACTTCAGCACACACATTCCTTTGATAATTTTCAAATATTTTGAAACGCGATCAAATAAATGTTGCCATCTTAGAGTTCGTATAAACAAGAGCTTGCAATAGATTCTTTACTACTGCTTACAACATGAGTTATTGCCATAATCTGTTATTTTAAGATCGAGTTACAAGTGAGGTGAAGCAGAAAGACCTCAGGAATATCACGAATTTTCCGACACGAAATTTTAAGCGGCTTGTAAAAAAGCCGAGATTTTGAACTTAGCGTTATAATTGCCTATTTTGAAAACAAAACACCGGTACTCTTCAGTCTTTGCTTGTTTTCGCTTTTCGCAAAGTACTTTTTATTTTGTCTAAAATATATGATATTAGCGATCAGCCCCTCACGCAATCATGCAATTAATTGCTTTGGATTGAACTTATTCGAAAAAAGAAAATTCCGAGAAAGAATTTTTTTGTTTAGGAAATGATACACTAAAATAGCCGGAGCGAAGAAAGTCATTTCGAATGAGAAAGCCATTCAAATGCTGAAATGTTACACATTGTAAATAATTAATTTGTCAGCACGTGCAATTATGGGTCGTTGGCGACATGAAGTTGCGAATTCCCACAATCAAAAACGCCCGGTAAACCTTTCTTTGACATTCTGGTCAATTTTGTCAAGGGCCCTTTCCTCCACGGAAGACGCAGGTCCATGCCGACAATGTGTTTCCGCAGGATTTAATTTGAAAAATCGGAACGATTTCTCATACATAATTTACTGGAACCTGCTGCAAGTATCTTTAATAGCCAGATGTTTATACACAAATAAACTTTCTAAAAGAAATCTAGTCTGACGACCACTGACATAGCCATTAATTTTTTTCTTTCGATATTAAAAAGTGAATTTTTGCTCAGCGTGCCAATCGTCCCACAACATTAAACGCAAGGCTTCCCAAAACTGGCACTTTTCCAGTTTACTAGGAATACAGTTGTTCGAACTGATGCAAATCAGACTTTGAGTGAAATCCACCAATACACATCTATCGTAGCCATTAAATGGCATTATGCTTAAAATTACAAGGATTTTACGAAATAATTTGAAATAATTCGATGTTTTCCACCCCTGACATATATGCAAAATTTCTCATGAAGTTTCTTTACCTTGCCTGGTTCTCGATCAAAATCGAGATAGTCTTTAGGGACTGTTCCATCCTCTCCTTTTGGGAATTGTAAAGTGAAGTTGGTTCCGGATGACACAAAGGCCTAGATCATTATTGATAGAATTATTCGAGGCAATCGTTTAATGGCAAAAGGACATGAGTTTTTTCACGAAGACAAGCTTAAAGTACGTGGTGAAACATCTTGCCAAAAGTTTTATTCAACTCCGACAAGAACTTACCACATTCGCTTGACCATCGCGTGCTTCGGTTTGAAATCGAACAATTCGTTCCTCGTGCGATCTGTCCCGGTATCCCGTGTATTTGATCTGAAAATAAATGAAATTGATTCAATAGCTTCGATAGTGGCCATGTGAGTTAACAACTCTGTGATGTAACGCTGAACATTGTCAAATCACCTCGGTTTCTCGTGACATCTTCCTAAACAAGTCGTCGTTTTCAAACTTTTGCCTCTGTTCCGCTACAACTCGCGGCATTCTGTCGGGCGTTCTGTTAAATTACTATGTTCTTCACAAACTTTCAATTCTTGCCGCCTAAATTTGTATCAGATCAGTTAATGCGTGTCTGATTTTCTCGAAATTTCATACCTTTCATGACATAACTTCCGCTTTGTTGCTCTAAAAACAAACCTCTGCATAACGAAGAAAGCAACATGACAAGGTAATGTCAACACAATGAACCTGGAGAAACTCACCGCCGCCTCTGATTGGATAATAATATGTTCCATGCACAGATCGCACGCTTATGCATTCAGGTGTAACAAATTGCTCCATATTTGGTGAGTTGTCATTCCGACACGACAACCTGCTTCAGGCGTCTCCCACCAACGCTTTCCTTTTTACTTGCATTTACGTGCTAAAGGCAATGATTGATGACTTAATTCATTGAGTTACTGAAAAATACAGAGATTTCAAATTAAGCATTTTAAACGAATTAAAAATTGCTTCATTTGCTAGTATTCAACTGTTTGAAATAATTCAAACCGGAAAACAAGTTTCGCTTCTCTTTTCTTGTCAGCTATATCCTATTCGACAAGGCGCTGTAGTTTTACTATTCCATTGAATTTCGTTGTAATTTTGTACGTTTGTGACACGCGCTTTATAATAGTACGTGACCATGACGGGAATGCATTCAACCCCTGCACCACCAAAAAAAGTTTCCAGATTCCTCTCTTTCTTGACATCAAGTAAACCGATTCCGAATGTCACGTACTTTCCTCCTGCGTGAAGAACGTGACGCCAATGACGTGACATTTAAAATATCAGGAAACCCACGATTTGTGCGTGATGCGATTCCGGTGGAAACGTAACAAAAAATCGCTGTGTTGTATCTCTTTAGGCTTGTTTTCAGTCACAATTTGTTGGATTTTTAGCAATAATGTTGAAGTATTTGGGAAACAATATACTTGTGAGGAACTTCGGGCTGAAGAACGCGTTAGACAATTGGTAAGTGACAACTTGCACAATAAGGAAATGAAAATCAAAGCGGGTTCAAAGCAATAAAAATTACCGATTATAAGGAAACAGAAATCACAGAAGTTCAACGAAAACAAAAAAAAGGAAAAATTATATTACAAGCAAAGGACGTATGTACGTACGTATGTTATTCTTGAGGAATATCTGAAGTTATTAACGTGGCGAAATGCAAGCAAGTTGTCTTTGAGATATTTAACTCTGTCTCTTAAATAAACAAAACAGTCCCACGGGTACAGCCACGAAGTGGTTTTTCTTTCTGATTGGCCTCATTCAATTGCAAAACTGTTTCTTTAAATTGGCAAAGAGACAAAAACAAGCCTAATGGGTCAGGGGCACCCAACGAGACGCAAACGCCCTAGAGTGGCATTTCTGAGTTCCTAAATTGCAATGTGCGAAGACTGTTAACTTGATGAAAGACATTATCAACTAGAACAATTTGATGGGTTCGAAAGTTTTACGGGAAAAATCTTCTTTTCACACGGGATAAACATTGTCAAATGAGTTAAAGGCGCGATTCTTGCAAAACCTTTGACGCGCGTCAAAGTAGCCTGCGAGCAAGCTCTCCCTGCGAGTGAGATAGATGGGAAAGATATCTCTGGTATGCCCTTTGCATGCATGTTGAGGGTCCTACTAAGTGAGTAAATGAGTTGGAGAGCGAGCTTGTTCGGTGTTAACGTGCAAACTGTGGCTAGACTGGCTACGTGGCTCCGCAATGCATATGCGGCTATGTCTGGTTTCCATGGTACTTCTTCATCTCATGATCTCTTGCATGGATCACCCTTTTTGACGGTTCAAGAACGAGGTATACCCTGAGGTTCTTTTGCTATTGTTTGAGCCGCATAGCCACGTATCCGCAATTGTTTGGAGTGAACGGGCATTCTACAGTTAAAAGTTAAGCGCTGACTTGCTTTTGACTAACGTTAAATATACACAGTGAAGTCAAAGCCGGTGCAAAAATTGTGTTAATTTGTGAACTATCACTGCAAAAGTGCAATAAATCCACTTTTACTTTCCATGGGCTCAAGTTACCTTCCGTGAACTTTCCGGTGAACGATTTGCTTCCCAAAAAAGCTACCTGACCTTTTTGGGCCCGACAAGGTTTAAGGTATCTCCCTGATTAAGAATCTTCTAGGTGATGTTTCCTTATTACACTTTATTGTTTTCGAGAAATCTCGAACCTCTATTAAAGGAGTCGCTAGGGAAAAGAGTTTGATCGTAGCACGAGTCAAGTTCGAGCCCGAGTCAAGTTCGAGTCACGAGTCAAGTTCGAGTCAAGTTAAATTTTCCTTTTTTTTTTTAGTAGTTTTGTTTTTAATTGCTGTGTGAAAATAATGTACCAGAGGTAATTAGGCCTAATTAGGTCTTTTTAGGGCTAATTAGGCCTAAAATTAGCTTTCATGAATGTTTAGGGTACTTTTCTTTAGGCCTAATTAGGCCTAATTAGCCCTAAAAAGACCTAATTAGGCCTAATTACCTCTGGTACATTATTTTCACACAGCAATTAAAAACAAAACTACTAAAAAAAAAAGGAAAATTTAACTTGACTCGAACTTGACTCGTGACTCGAACTTGACTCGGGCTCGAACTTGACTCGTGCTACGATCAAACTCTAGGGAAAAATGTCGAAATTTGCAGGAACCTTCTACCTCCTACCGTTTTGAAGACAAGGATGCGTTGAAAACCCAGAGTAAAACGCTGGGGTTATATTTCATTCGTCAACATAAGCAGGTAAAATATGGTGTGGTACAAGCAATCACATAGACGTAGTTGTTGTTTCAAATGGCGACCTCGCCCAGTTTTTTGCTTTCAAACCTTCGCAAATAGAAAAGAAGCCTTCTTTCCGGTCCGCTCTGTCCTATTCCCTCCAGTCGGGTTAATTTAAAAGTAACACCTTTGAATTTTAAAAGACAGCCGATATTGATAGGAAGCGTCTCATTGCATTTCAAGTGCAGGGAATACAATAGAGGCATCACTGGAGGAAATCTCTGCAACGACTTGTGCAAAAGGAATGAGCTTGTTCTCCAGGATTGCCGTGCACATAAAAATACCACTATTGTGTTTTCTGGGATATGGAAAAATAAATCCATTGTGTTCAAGACAAAAAGGCAGCCACGACATTTTATATCTTTGAAAGATCTTATCTTCACAGGCACCGACTATGATGGTGAGTTGAAAAGTGTTTTTTTAAAGAGCTCATGTTACAAACTGATTAATTGACATGTATGGACTTTGTTATAAACTAACTACAGCTGTACTTTATTCTTGGCAATTACCCCAAAAATATTGCCTAAGTAAAATTCCTTGTTATATAAAATAAATGTAAAAATTCTTACCACAGGTTGCATTGGTAAAAACAATTTTGCCCCACTGCTCCTTCAAAATCAAATTGTTACTTTTGACCTGAAATCCTGTGTACTGTCAAATCTGTGAATGTGAGCATTTGATTTATATTCATATCTCCCGGGGGTGGGACTCCCATATGAAACAGACGGGGATGCTCGTCGTTTCGCTTAGGGGTGTAAATTTTGGATTTTGGTCTCGCTTAGGGTGTTCCGGGCAAAGCGCCAATATTTTATGCCAGCAAGGTCTCGTTTAGGGTTCCGCGAAGTAACACAGAATTACGCGAAGAGAAACAGAAGTCAAATTTCCTTTTAAATTTTCTTTTTAGATAAAAGCATTCGATGATTATGCCTTTTTCTCATTAAAACTCATTGCGTGTCGTATTTTTGTGTTTTTAAACGGTCTCTTTTAGGGGTCAAAATTTGATTAAGCCACACCTAGATTGGTCTCCTTTAGGGGTTAAATACAAAATTTCCGACGAGCATCCCCGTCTGTTTCATATGGGAGTCCCCCCCCCCCCCCCCGGGTCATATCTAAAGCAATAATTTTATTATTGTGCAAAAGAGAAGCTAATTGTAAAGAGTTTCTACACTAAGATAATTGTGTAAATTGGAGAGGTTCTGATGTCGATATTTAATCTGCACTCCTCAGGGCCTTATTTTCTGAGAAAAACAACCCCAGAAAAAAAGGGTACAGGCAATCTTGAAAAAATGAATGAGTGTCTGCTGGATTCGCAGGCTGTTTTTTTTTCTGCTAGTAGAAAATTCTGGTCTTTAATTTTTTATCATGCAGAACAGGTGGCCATTAGAGGTTTAAGTACAGTACTAAACAATATTTTTACTGCTTTCAGGTGATAAGCCAGCACAGAACCAGGGCAGAATTCTTAATGTCTTCACTACTCATGTATTTGAACATATTATAGATCAACTGTCACTGGAGAAACTTAGACACACCATGACACCAAAAAGAGCATTGAAACATCTTTGGCATCCCCACACTATGGAAAAACTATCATGGGCTGATATGTCAAGCCTGTGGGTATTGATACAGAGAGATGAATTTATCAAGCTACAGTTACTGCAGGACATGAAACACATACCACAAGTGTATGGTTTCTGTGGAACTTTCTATGCAGTAGAGAAAGTTGATACCCTGAGGGAGGAAGGGTTTTCTCTTTTTAAAAGACCAATTCCATGGGGAAAACGCTTGCGAATTTCCCTAGAATTTTTAGAACTTGTACAAGAGTTTTTAACATCAAGATTGGGACACCTTTATCACTGTGATGTCCAGCCAGCCAATTTTGGCATCACCAAAGATATGCGAGTTGTTGCCCTGGATATTGACAGTGTATTTCCTACAAAACTAATGAAAGACTTCCTTGAACAACCAATTTGTGTGAGTGATAAGCAATGTGACTTCTTCGATTGCTTTTCTTCTTGTAATCAGACTGTCCAACACTGCACCAGAAACATTTTAACCAACAATTTACAGGTAAGGGTAACATTTTTGGTATAAATTTTAACAGAACAGTGTTGAAAGGTCATCATATGCACTAAACTTACCTAATCTCGTTTTTGACACAGAAGGGGTTATTTAGATGTGTTAACTTGTTTGCCAAAGCTTTAAAATTTATTTATAAATGGGCGAGTAACATTTTGCAGTAAAGTATGGCCAGATAGTTTCATTTCCATTTTATTGTTTTGTTTTGGTCTTTTTAAACTGTGTTAAGCAGTTTCGATTCGGTGTGATTTTTCATTCACTGGAGGCATTTATTTAAGCTACAAGAAACCCCTCTTTCGCTTACTGTCAAATGTGTGACATAGTTCTTCTCCAATGACAACCTTTTTGCTTGAAATTGAATAAATAAACAAATAAAAATGAGAAAAATGTGACATCCAGATGCAAAAGAGCACAACTGGAAGCTATGTGCTTATTTTGCATCCAGATGTGGCTCGCTGCATGGGTAGATTAGGGAATGTAAGATCCACAACGGCGTCGGTCGACGAAAACGTCACCTCAAAATGTAACTCTCCTTTATCATAAGTCTTTTGCGATTATTCAGTCTCTTTCACGTCCTACAATGTGGGCGAAGTATCCTAAAAATAAATTGGTACGAGCGGTTTCAGAGTTAAAATAGAGAATGAGAGATTCTCTGTTGCATGCTCACGTTGTCATCAAAACTTCAAATTTGGTGATTTCACGTCGTTGTGTTGTAGAGGACCGCTAAGATACTTGCTAAAATCCGTGCTGCACGTGCAGCAAGATTATGTATGCTCTTTTAACCAATGATATTATTGCTTTGTGGCGTTGTCGTAGTCGTAGCCGTCGTCGTTTCTTAAATTCCCTATTAACTGTCTGAGGGACTGCTTGCAATCTACCACTTTTAAGAATAATAACAAAATCTCTATCCTTATGTTTTTGCTCAAAAGTCCACTTCCGTTGATTATTCAAGAAAACTCATCTGCCTATGAAGAACCCTGTGAAGGTCACTTCTTTGTTCATATTCTCTCGATCAAATTAGAATAGACCCTTCTCCAAAATGGCAAATGAGCAAATGGCAAATGAGTTAATAAAATTTAACTGAATGAAAACCCAACACCAGAAATAGCACGAGGACCTTTACTTTAGTAACCCTGCAAAGTTTCAGCATATTAGCTGTTATATCAGCTGAGAAAATGAAAGTTGAAATTTGACAAAATTGAAGACATTATTTTGTATGACTGGGGGTATACGCCATACCCCCAGTCATACAAACATCTGCAACTTGCATTTTCTCAGCTGATATTACACCTGATATGCCAAAACTGTGCAGGGTTACTAAAGCAAAGGTGCTCTTACTATTTGTGGTATTATTTAATTTAAACTTATTTGAATTTTTGGCTGCCATTTTGGAGAAGGGTCTGTTCTTTTCACCAAAAGAAATAAAGTAGAGAATTGTTACTTGTTTTTACTCCAAAATGAACTCATCCGTATTGCCACCTCAATAAGGAAGTAAAAATGGTATGATGATTATTTCTTTCAATGTTTTAGGTGATTTGCCAAAATATTTTTGTGTCACATTGGGAGCAAACAGGACTCCTGCAGAGAGCACCAGTCTCAGCTCAAAACAAGTTGTCCAGAGTCTTGACAGAGTGTGCATCTGAAAAGCTGTTACCATGGAAACACAGCAAAGAGCAGAGGATACATAAACAGCTGAAGAAAATTCTCACTGAACTTGCAACAGGAAAGAATAGATAAAATAAAGTTCCATTTCATTGATTTAATTATTACATCCCTCAGATAGTACAACATTTTCTGGCAAGTGTTTCCAGTTGTTCATGTGAAACAAAGTTATGAAACTGTTTGAATCTTGCAACTATTTTAAAATACCACAGGATTTGTTTTTCAAAGAATTTTGTCGCATGCTTCTTGACTTCAACTAGTTTCCTTTCCAGTGCACCTTATTACATCTGAGCTACAATAAATATCTTACTAACCTCATTTTCTCAGCCCATACTATAAGGTGTGGATCTTCGTCCCCCCCCCCCCCTCCCCCATTGCCATAAATAAATTTAAAAAACTCAGTTCTTAACTTATATTACAGACCTTGAACTCGATTAGTTAGAGGAAATGTATTAAATTGAGATACCCACAACTAATGCAACAAATAAAAATAAGTCATTCAGCCACTTGAGGTGTCTAGCACCAAGTATGGCTGTTTTTAATAGAAATACAAAGACTTCCAACGGTTCTTACATTTGCACAATGTCTAGAAAATTTCATCAACCATTCAAGTAACTGTGAATAAACAGCCTGGTCAATCCTTGTGCATCATACATGTAAATATTATAAAAAGTAATGATTGAAAACAGTGCTGGTCTATAAAAACGTAAAAACTTTTTAAACTTTTTTACAAGCAGAAAGTACCTTTGATAAAAAAATCATCTATTATAATGATTATTTTACATGTACAAATGGATTTGACAACATCAATGAAATGGAAACTGAACTATTTCAATAAGCAACAGACTTAAATCACATTCCTTTGTGCAAAAATGCACCCAAAAGTTTACATGCATCAAGTCAACTCCAAAACAGATTGAAACAGAGGAGGTAGTATGCAAAATTCAAGCATATAACTTAATTGCTTTAACTGTGCAAGAATCTGACATTAATGAGAAACGCAATTAGCTTGTTTGTATTGGAGGGCCAGTATCACAAGTTTTAAAACAATGCCAAGAAGACTTCAGGGGATTTGTCCTTGACAAGGACACTTTTCCCATGCGAGCCCTGTTGTCACATTATCAGTGGATTTCTTTTGTCATAAGCTTGTTTATTACATTGTTGACATCAGCTGTCTTGTTGATCTTTATATATGAACATTTCCGTACCATAAGAACTGATATCCATTCAGGAAGGAGCTGGGACATGAACCTGATGTGTTCCTCAACTTGAACTGCGATGAAAAAGAAACCAAACATTACGATCTTTAAAACATTTTTCGATGGTGACTCGGGATACTTGGAAATGTGAGTGTGCCCTTGAAACAGCTACAAATTTTGGATGCCCTTTCCACTACTTGGTCAAGTCTAATGAAATGTTCTTTCATCCCATTAAATGTAGCATTTTTCAAATGCCAAGTCAAGTTGCTCTTCACAATATTATGTTAGGTATTTGAAGGACTCAAAGTATACCCATTACATGCATCTTGTGAATTGTCGCCACATATTAATTCATTTAACTTGTCCTTGTTGAGTTACTTTACAATGCTTTAGATCATAAGAATAGAAGTATTATTAAACTCATCGCAAATATATGAGCTTGGGAATTGGTGCCTATATAGTGTTGGCCATGGACCTGACGCAGTCCAGGAAGTGCAAAAATTAAAGTAATCATATGATGCAAGACTGACTGTACTCGGCCAAGATTTGCACTGAATGATTGCAATTATCCCACAGGCCAGGGTCACCCCACAGATGCGTATAGCAAATACATTGGCTTGGGGTTCACTTTGTCTGAATAAATTCTTTCCTCACTAGCTTGGAGATGGATAAGCATGGATAGATCCTTATTTATGGGGTTGGGCGTGGTCCATGAACTTTGTGCACTAATGTTCATACACCTGCAAATACTGTAAAAAAAAACTGTAAATCAACAAACAATTAACATACCAGGGGATAGAGAGGTCTTGTAGCTTTCCGAGAGTTTTACTGTTGCATCTTCAAGAGGGATAGCGGCTTTGCGCTCAGCAGAGAAGTAACTGGAGTAAAGTCAAGGGTATACTTAAGTTTTGTAAGCTAACTTGACCATCTTCTGTGCAAAACTGAAGTCAACCACACTTGAAAGCATTCCACCTAATTTGTTAAGAGTTCGATTTCCCTTTGACATCAGTTGAGACAGTCTATGACATCTTGACAGCATTTATTCTTTGTTATTTTGTCAATGTCCTAAAAAAAGAATAAAGTATAAAGCCACAATCTTCTATTCAGGGTGATATTCCCAACAAAAAGGATACGCTTTTAGTATTCGGCACAATTCTGGAAGACGCTCTTTCATTGCAAGTTTCTTGTCAACTATAGGGTCTCTCATCATGCTTTCCTCAATTTTCCTTGCTTGCTTCTGGCGAATCTATAACAAGAAAACAATTTGACAAGATAACAATCTAATCTTTAATCTAAAAGAGGAATTTCACAGAAATACCCCCCCTACTACACTTAGCTATGAGCTGGTACTTAAAACACAAATGCCACAGAAAATTACACAAAACATTGTCTGATATTATCAATTCAAAGACTTGCAGTTTAATTATCAAAAATGGTATGTAACATCTATCAAAAAGATTATCAAAGATAGGGATTTGAGCCAATAGAGTAGTATTGTGGATAATCCCTCGCACCCCTGCAGGATCTTCTCCGCCCACGTAAAAGCAGAGCTTTGCGTAGTAGATCCCATCCCTACCACATCCCAAGTGTCAAAATGGAGAGATTTAAGAAATACTTTGTAAATAGATGCCTCTTCGACTTAAAATAAATCCTAATTTAGTACTTTGCATTTTAATACAGTTTTAACTGCATTTTATATTATGTTGTAGGTCTTAACGTTTGTTTAACGACTTCAATAAAGACCTTATTATTATTATTATTATTATTATTATTATTAGATGCCTGAGGAGTCAATGATTAATCAATCAAAAACTATGTCCCCTCCATTAACAACAAAGTCAAGGTGATTGGATGATGGCATTCCCACTTGACCAGGCACGGTGGAAATAAAATTTGTCTGTGGCAAGCAAACTACCAAAGACTTCAGAAAGAAAGGACAAAACCAGTAAAGTTGTTTTCTTCCAAATATTGCATCATGTTCTAAAACAGGTACAGCTACCTTATTTAACAAGTCCTGTGAGATCCCTTTCAAGGCTGAGTCATTCTTGTTGTTCTTGATAGGTGAATTTCCGGCAGTTCTTGAAGTTTTGTTTTCTGTCAGGTTGGTGTCCTTCATTTCCACTTTGGATTCCTTGTCATCATTGTCTTTAGCAACCGTCCTCAGTGCCTTTTCAACCTATTAAGGAAAAAAGCATTTCATGAGGAATTAAAGCAGGAAAAGAAATAACACCATCTAAATCCTGGCACGTTAATGGCAGCTTCATTTAATTTAGATTGCAGCCACTCTTTTTCACATGGGACTGAATGAAGTTTGGCCAAAATTACTTAAACTACACAAAGGCTGGCCAAGGCATTCTCCTAAATCAGTTATAAAGAGTTCTTCAGCCATTTTACAGTGGTCCTGCTGAGATCAAGCCACTTTGTGTGCTTTGTTCACCTCAGTTACTCCTGTTTGTTTCCTCATTCTTAGGTATTTAGTTTTCCAAAGAAAAAAAAATCAGCTAATATACACTCAGTACATCAGAACATTGTAGTAGAGAAAATATAGTCTTCAAGTTTTACTAACAAATAAGCCAAACAAAATTAATTTTACCCCATAAGCGAAAATTTAGTCTTCAACTTTCACTAACAAATAAGCCAAACAAAATTAATTTTACCCCATAAGCGAAAATTTAGTCTTCAACTTTCACTAACAAATAAGCCAAACAAAATTAATTTTACCCCATAAGCGAAAATATAGTCTTCAAGTTTTACTAACAAATAAGCCAAACAAAATTAATTTTACCCCATAAGCGAAAATTTAGTCTTCAACTTTCACTAACAAATAAGCCAAACAAAATTAATTTTACCCCATAACAATACAAATGAACTTATATTGGAGTTTGTTCTCAAATAGTCTTGTCAAGAGGGTTCCCTCCCACCTCCAAAAAAAACTGTTGATTAATTACAGCCCATTAATTTTACGACCTACGCCAATGATGTTCTTGTGACACACAAATACATGTGGACTACCCACCCTTGGTGCTATCATATCTCGTGCTTTTTCCAATACATCATGAGCACTGTTATATGTTTTAACGACTGGAGGTTGGGGAAGTTCAGCCTCGGCAATATCTGGGACATTGTCAACACGGAACTTAGGATGCCACCGAATAATTTTCTCATCATCAACTGACACAGAGGGGTTTAGATTCTGGAGGAAGCTCTAAGAAATAGAACATAAAAAAGAATTAAAACTACATCTACTGTACATTAAATAGTGGGATAAAAAATGTACTGAATTTGTGAGTGAGTGAGAGTGGTTTAAGGGTTGTTTAGTTCTAAGGGAGGTTTGTAACATGCGTGATTTGAACCAGTTGTAGTCACAGCTGGAAGTATTTCCTGGGGCAAAACTGATGCTATAAAACAACAAAAAGAGAATAATTAATGGTAATGAGGCGATGATCAAAAAAGAAAGAAAGAAAGTGAAAACTAGAAATGCACGCAACTCCAACCTTGTCCAGCCTTCAGGACCACAGAATAGGCAGAAATAGGGTGCTAAAAAAGCGACAGAAAACCCATGAAAATTATTCCACAAACTGAAATTTTTTCCAACGGCGCTCAGATCACATGATCTGAGATGATGAAAGAATACACAATTTGGGCAAGCTACAACTGGCTACAGTTACACAGTTATCCAATGGCTGGATCCCTGTCCAGTACTATTAATCCTTGTGATAAACATGGGATAATTTCAAGATCTTTGAAAGATCTTTAAGTGCCGAAAATAATTTTGTGATAAGTCCTATTAGATCACTGTTTGTTTAAATGTTTTGCAAATGTAGGCTCATCTTTCAAATTTGTGGCATGAAATTCAAGTTCAAGAGCTAATCTTTTGAAGTTTCTGCACTGCACTACAATAGCTGAATTTGTTTGTTTGAAGTTTCTGTTTCTTTTTTATAAATCAGTAATGTGCGTTTGCATAACAACCCATGTAGCTAAAATGTACACATAAAATAGTAATCAATCTTATATGACACAAGCTTGCATGTTTCACAGCGATACACAAGTGTGTGCGGCCTTCGGCTCAGCAGTCATACATTCAGGTACAGACTACATGGATCACGGTGGAACCTAGAAGTTGTCCTGCCATTGGTGGTGCTCTCAGTACTATATCCTATAGCTCATAAGGGGCTATGTGTGCAACGGTCTTCAAGCTGGCAGCTGTACCAGGGTAGTTTTTTTCCAGGCCTTGGCGTTAGCAGTTACTCACCCAAGCACAGGCTCATGGTTTTCAGTGGTATACCAGTGTTGCAACTGGCAGGTCAGCAGTCTTACACAAAGGTGCAGGCAGTATGGTTCTTGGTAGAGCTTAGTCATCTAGCCATTGTCTCCGTGCTCGAGTGCGATCTCCTATAGCTTATTGGTGTCTATGCATGCAGCAGTCTTTGAGCTTGGCTGTTTTCAAGCATAACAGTGTACAGGCTTGGTGGTTTTGTGCCTCTTGGTCTTTGAGCTTTAGGCCTTTGGGTTAACAGGTACTCAGCCAGGCACAGGCTCTAAGAAGTATACCAGTGTCACAGCCTTTGGGTCAGCAGTCACATGCACCAGTGCAGGCTGTATGGCTGATCACGGTCTACTGGCCCAACTGAGGCTTCCATGTTTTTTATGAGCAGTTTGTGGTTTGCACGTTGCAGCAGGTCTACAGGCTGTTAGCGGCTCTCCAGTCAGCATGGTTAGCAGATCTGTGGTCATTGGGTGGCGTCTGAATTGGGCGTGTTCGGGACTCTGGCTTGGGCATGTGGTTTGTCAGGTTTTGCGAGCCATCGGTGCACTCTCCATCTTGGAGCTGGCTGCCAATAGTGGAAGCTCCAGGATGTTTCAGGCACCCAACCTCCACTTAGTGACGCAGTTGTTAAATGAGGTTAAATGCAGTTTAACTGAGTTAACAACTACGAGCAACTGCAGTCAGTTGTTGTCAGTGGTTTTAATTATATTTGCACATCCATTACTAAGATTCCTCTTGCTTTGCGTGGTACAGCTTATTCAACGGTATGGCAGGAAGAAGGAGCATTTTGTGTGGAGGGTTTAGCGGTTTTCCCTCCCCCCTCTACTTCCCACTGTTTATCAGTGTGACCGGTGCCTGTCTTTTTGAGGGAGTGGGGGTTCATGGCTGGTTTGTCCGGTTTTTCCAGGCATCGGTGCAGTCTCCATCTTGGAACTGGCTGCCAATAATGGAAGCTCCAGGATGGATCAGGCACCCAACCTCCACTTAGCGAGACAGTTGTTAAAGAATGAAATACCGTAGTTATTCGGTTATAAGGCGCAAGTTAGTGCTAAAATTGGGGTACCTCTTATAGCCAAGTATTTTCACAACAAAATCTTAAAATCACAATTTGAGAAGAATTTGAAGTTTAAACAACACAAGAAAAGGACACTAGTTGTCAATTAAAAAAAACAATAGTGCTTTTAGAGGCCTCTAGAGAAAAGCAAACAAACGGAAATTTGCATACATGCTTAAAAGCACGTGCTCAGTAATGTGATACCCATGACAACAATACAATCGTTCGAACCTTCTTTCGAATTCCGAGAATCATGTTTGTCGCTCGCATGAAAAGTTTCTTCTCTGAACAAACAGTGTGGAGATAAAACATACCTCCTTCGTTCATCCAGCCTTTCTTGTGCACTGAAATTTGCATCCTTGGTGGCGTGTTGATATTCAGCTGTCGAACACCTTTGAATATGACTTTCAGTGGGAGTTTTTTGCCATTTGCTTTCGCTTGAACTCTCACTATTTATTAAGTCAGAAGGTTCAAATAAAAGTGTATGCGTTGCACGTTCATCATTTCAGGTGTCAACTTTTAGCTTTTGTTTTAACGTATATCATTAAATGCGTGATTTTTTCACTTTGTTTACATTGACAAAAAGAGTTCGCATGCCAATTGTGTAAGGATAATTGTTCTCAAATTCATCACATCCTTTTGGTAACTCTCAATTTTTTGGTGCGTCTTATAACCGAGTATTTTTGCGTAATTTTCAGTTTGAGAACTTAGCTTGATTAAATTGCTTAGTTTGGGGTGCGTCTTATAAACGAGTGCGCCTTATAACCGAATAACTACAGTAATGTAATCAATTTCAAAGCTCGTCCAAGCTCTAAGATCATTTCCACAAAAAAAAACACTGCTTTGACAACAGTCAAGAAATTTTGATATTTGGTCTTTATGTCAAACCAAAAATTACTCAGTACAAAGATTTTGAGAAAGTGGAAAATTACATTCAAATTACAGTACCGCTCAGATATACGTTAACCAAAAAACGCGCATAATACGAGTATAAATTTACGCGTATGTGCGTATAAGTATACGCGTATGTGCGTATAAATAGCCGCGTATGTGCGTATAAGTATACGCGTATGTGCGTATAAGTATACGCGTATGTGCGTATACATATACGCATATGTGCGTATAAAAATGCGTATATAAGCACAAACGCATATACGCGTCTGTTCATTAGTATGTATGAGCTGGCTTATTGTCTTTCTATTGTTAGCGGGTTATTGTTCTAAAGAATAGCTTGACAGCACTAAAAACTACACGACCACGAACTCATGAAGACTTCTCCTGATACGCTGTTGCAAGTGTACGCGAGTTAGATAGAAAGCATGTGCTTATCGATATAAACGCGTTATCCTTTTCAAACGGAACTTTCATGAGCAGACGAGATGTTCTTCATCACTTACCAACACTACATCCATCGCAACTGCTTTGGAATGTGTTCAAAATAAATTTAATACCGGTGTGTCGTATTTCAGCAGAATCAACAAAGAAACCCGTTTGTGAACAGCGTTCTGAATACGAATCCACACAGGATGTTTCCTTTATGGCTTGCACAATCGATAAAATTTTTTTCTTAGAAACTTTTCCATTCATTATACATACACGTAAAAGAAGTTCTACCAGGGCATTTTAATCGTATTGCGTTACCTGTCACGACTACGTGTTGTTCCGACTCATGACTGACGCGTATGCAAATTTTGATGAATTTGACTCGCCTCTAGTTTAGTTAAAAGTTTCAAAAATCGATGGTCACGATAACTAAATCTCAACACAGCAACGCCGCCTATGTCAACAATTTGTTCGCCAACTTTGTAGCCTGCGAATACAGCTGCCTCTCATCGCTGTCGTCTGATTTACCGTTTCGCGCGAAACTCGACTGTTTACTCAAAGATTGTGAACATGCGAAACCACGTGTTAATCATTCGACTAACTTTTATTTAAGCTTGTAAAGATTCGCTTTGCAGTTGAAACCTTGAAATAATTATTTGGTTAAAAAAAAAAAAATACTGTTTGAATAAACGATCTGTGTCAAGTAGAACCGGAGATATAATTTTTTCGACAAGGTCTTCGGAACACTTTAGACAAACACCTCGCAAGCGACTTGCCGACGCGGCTGCCGAAACACAGAACTTTTCATTGGAGTAAAAAATAATTAAGCGTGAGCAGCGCGCAATAGAAACTTTGATAAACAATTATTTGGTTAAATAAAAAGCATTTTACTGTTTGAATGAACGATCTGTGTTAAATATAACCAGAGATATAATTTTTTCGACAAGGTCTTCGGAACACTTTATACAAACATCTCGCAAGCGACTTGCCGACGCGACTGCCGAAACACAGGACTTTTCCTTGAAGCGCCGCACCATTGAAACTTTGATAAACAATTTTTTCGTCAAGCAGCATTTTACCGTTTGAATAAATGATCTGGGTCTAATATAACCAGAGATATAATTTTTTCGACGTGATCGATCTTAAGCTAAGAACGCTAAATTCAGACAATAAACATTTCGATGCGACGTGCGTGTTTGTAACATGATCTGCATTAGCTTTATTAGACTCTCAATTAAACACAAAGAAAATTTTTCGTCGTGAATAACAAAGACACAACAGACGCGCATGTTTATGCGTATATACGCGTATAACTATATGCGTATGTGCGTATAACCATACGCGTATGTGCGTATAACTATACGCATATGTGCGTATAATCATACGCGTATATGCGTATAAAACACGTCTGCGCAGTTAACGTATATCTGAGCGGTACTGTACAAGGACTTTTGCAAGGTCATAAAGATCTTCAGATACTGCAATGAGCCTTCCTTATACATGATCCCAAAAGATGTAAATGAAGACCAGGGAAAATTCACAGTTCAAACGTAATGTAGGTACTAAGCTGAATAACAGGTACCTGGTGATGTTTCTTGGTTAATCTTAGCAGGTTTTTCTGAAAGACATCTCTGCGAGCCAACAACTCGGTTGCTGTCAATGTCAGTTTGTTATGTGACTTTTCCCCTCTTCCAAACTCAATCGTCAACTCAAACACTGAGGACTTTCCAGCAATTTTGTCTTGACGAAATTCCAGCGACGACGGGTAAACTGCTTTTATTTGTGCCAGCTGTCTCTTATCAAACCTCCTGCAGGTGAATAAACATGGTCACATTCATCCACTCCTTCAATCAATCACTCATTCATACATACCCTTACCATATATTTTTACCTTTAGATAGCTTGAGTAACATGCACTTTTGCTATGCAAAACCGGCAATGTGACAACCCAGACCATTAACCACCTGAGTCAACTATAATTATTATATTTCACACCACAAAGAAAACAGGAGAAGTATGTGTTCTTTCACATCCCACAATCCTTCAAATAATATTTTAAATGAAAAAGGTTACTTACTTTCTCGACATCTGCTGCACAGCAGAGAGGCAGTGGCCTCATGGTTAGTGGGCTCGACTCCGGATCAAGTGGTCCGGGTTCGGGTCCTAGCTGGGGACATTGTGTTGTGTTCTTGGGCAGGCAAGTTTACTCTCACGGTGCCTCTCTCCACCCAGGTGTATAAAATTGGGTACCAGCGAATCTAATGCTGGGGGTACCCCTGCGATGGACTGGCATCCCATCCAAGGGGGAGTAGAAATACTCCTAGTCGCTTCATGCTACAGAAACTGGGAGATCAGCGCCAGCCTGATGGGCCTTCTAGGCTCGTAGCAGACTTTACCTAACTACCTGCCTACCTACCTATTTCAGCCACAATCCTTCGCATTATATTTTGAATAAAAAAGGTTACTTACTTTCTCGACATCTGCTGCACTGCATCCCTGAGTTTTGTAAATGTGCATTTTTCTTTTCTCTGTCCTAACAAATTGAGCACTGTGTCAGTGCAACGGAACATCTCCGCCAAAGCCTTGTACTTGTAGGGGAGGGGTAGAGAGAGGGAGGACTCTTCTGATGAACTGGGCTGTGCCAAGGTATGGAACCTTTCAAACGCTGGTGCTTCCTTTGTACTTAAAGATAAAAAATGTTATTATTATCAGAAATTTGATAAACACATCAAGGGAAACATAATTTTAAGTGAAAAAGTCCAAACAATGTCCACCTGAAAATCAAAGTTGTGATGGTACAAGCGAGCGCTGCACTGCCTGG
>NC_090892.1:69408075-69420575 GCF_036669925.1 Montipora capricornis | reverse complement strand
TGGCTAAAATTGATATTGACCGCAGTGTAGATTTCCCATCTAGACCTGCATCTAGTCCAGTAATGTTTTGCGGTGAAAAAGTTGCAAAATAAATGTAAATACAAAAATATTGAGAATTTTCTTCTACCAATATTTATTTATGGAAGTGCCAAAAAGCATGATGAGAAAAAAAGGAGGACGAGCAAACTTTGGCAGAATTAAGTTCAGCTCATCGCCACTCATTGCCATTCGGATGCAAAATGTACACACCAGTTATATTAAATGAATTAATTGTTCTTGTTTGCCATATAATAAACATCTTATTAACCAAGCTTAGTCAGTCTGTATGGGAGAATCTTGACCTTGGTTGTGTGTATAGACCTCACGTACTCACGACCTCGGTCAAGATTATCCCATACAGACCTCCTGCCCAGTTAATAAGTGCTGAATAATTGGGGTGCATGGATGGTGCAGTAGTGAGAGTACTCCCCTCCCACCAATGTGGCCTGGGTTTGATTGACAGATTCAGCGTCATGTGGGTTGAGTTTGTTGGTTCTCTACTCCCCACCGAGAGGTTTTCCTCCGGATACTCCCGTTTTCCCCTCTCTGCAAAAGCCAAAATTTGATTTCATTTGCGTTAATTTGTTAATTTACAGTATACCCAATTAGTGCTCCAGTGCAAGGCGATCAGTTCCTTAATTCCTTTCCTATATTATTGCAGTATCAACAGATAATTTTTTTAAGCAAATGCGCCTTTTTCAGTGTGAATTCAAAAAACTTGGCTTGCCTGAGCTACTATCGTTCTTTGATGAAGCGAGAAGTTGATCCTCCACGTTGGGGTTACAGGGTTTGTTTTGACTTATCTTCACTGCGGCTCTCCCTCGGCTGAGAACTATTTTGGCCTGTTCCGCAATCCAAGGATTGGCTTTGATACCACCGTCGATCCTTCTGACAATGGGAGGGGTTTTTGACGTAGCTTCTTTTCCCTTTTCAGTTGTGGAGCCAGCATTGAGAGATATTCGATCGCTCGAAGATTTCAAATTTGTCTCGGAAGAAGTGATCTCTTGTGGAATGGTCGTTCCAGCAGCTTGTCTGCACTGTTTAAATCTCTCCATTTGTCGCCGGTTCTTTGTCTTTGAGTTAGCCTCGTCGCCGATTTCTCTCATCGCTGGAACATTTTCGTGGGCGATAGTGTCCTTCGAGACGGTACGAACAACAGTGTCTTCAATATGCATGGGGGGCGCCATCTTGCGCTTTCTCTGCGATTCTGACAATTTGCCGATAAAAGCTTCGGCGAATGCATGGTCATCAAACAATGAAGTTGGTTCACTCACAGTTTTAATTCCACTATTGCATGATGTTTCGACACTTTCTTCACTCGGAGATTCTTTTGCTCTCCGTCGTGCACCTTTGTGGGTTCGAGCATCCTTCGTTTGAGTCGACGACGCTATTCGCTTCTTTACTCGAGCACTCCTCCTCACAGTAACGTCAGCAACTGCACCTTCGTTATCGGTTCCATCCACTTTTCTTCGTTTCGCTGGATGGACGCCTTCCAAGCCCTTTCTTCTCGTAGGAAAATACTGACCCAAAGTTGCTTGTTCCATCGTCGCCATTGATGTTCTTTCTCCTATGTGAAACTGGATTTTGGCGCCAAAATAAGCATGTGTTGTTTACAGCAATCTGCGCATGAGCTAAAAAGCCGCATATCGAACACAGCCATGTCACATGACTTATGACAAGGCGTATAGCGTGACTAGTCGCGTTACGACACAAAAAGGGAGAACTTATTTGTGTGCCCCTCTTGGAAGCGATTACCTATTTTGGAGGAAGTGACGTCAATTATTGTCTTCTGCCACTCATGCACTCATATTGGACTTGGCGGCCATCAGCATTTTCGTGAGCCATGTCATAAAAAATAATTTCTTTCGCGTCAGAGTTTTGGCGCCGCGAAAACAGGAAGAAGGTGTTCGTGTAGTTATTTCTTTCCGCGCTCTCATCAGCACACTGTTGCCGTTTTGTGGTCGAAGTCAATAAGCGCCAGGCGTCCAGTTTGGGATCCGTTCTTTGGGTATTCAGATTTTTGGAGTTGTGTTGTTTCATTCACCCGAAACCAAGATGAGTACCACAGAATGGGCGATGTGGGCAAATGAACAAGGGGTTATAGCAAGTGTTGGTAAGCCGCTCATTATTTTCTTTTAATCTTAAGCTTACATTTAGTGAAAGATCACCTTTTCTCGTGATTTTTGCAAAACCTTTATACGCTTAAGCTTACCGCTGTTAAAGAAAATCGTTGTTCCTGGTTAATTTCAATTTCGATCTTTGAAACTTTTCAAAAGCATTTGATCTGAATTAAAAGTCTTGAGTGACTTATTTGTTCTTCAAACGATATCCCTTTGAGAAGACAATAGTGGCGAGGTATTCTGAAGTCGCTCCTTACAGGAAAACATAAGCCTATAAATTCTTTATCATAGCAAGAATTCTGTAAATTAGGTAACTTACGTATTTCGGTTTTTTTTTAGTTTCCACGGCTGATTGGCTTCCCAAGATACTTTTGTTCTTGAATTTATTTTACATTTGTGCTCAATCTATCTCTTTTTTTCTATATTTAGTTTTAATTATGGGTGGAATACTTGGTACTGCTGCTCAGTTCAACTCTTGGCATTATGGTGTTTACTCTTTGTATCTTTCTGATCGCGGACAAAGTGTTTAGTGCAAGACTTCTGACGTAAATTACTTAGCAAATCAAGTTCCAATAGTAGTTCACTCTTTTGTTAATAACAAATTAAAATAACAAAGATAATGATAAATAACAGTAAATTAACTTGCAATTATGGACAACTTTGATGGTATAAATTTTTTTGCAACTAGAAACTGAAATAGAAAAATTCATTTTTCTCAAATTTGTATTCATAAATATTTTTTGTGTGTATGATTTAAGCTAATAATTTTGGTTGAAAGCCATATTTCTGCTGTTTCATAATGACTACAATCCAACTGTTATTATGGTTGGTATATAACTTTGAAGAATGGCCAAATGCCAATTTTTATTGGTATTTGCCTCATACCTTATACCAAAATTTTGTCAAAGCAATTATGTAATCCTTTCCAGCATTAGCGGTAAATGATGGGGAGGTTTAGTGGAATATCAATGATTAGACAATAGCTTTCCTGCATTTTGATTGGTAGGATTTTCTATGGTGTTGTCATGTGCAATAAAAACTCTATTAATTGTTTTCTAATGAAACTGAATGAAGTTATATACCCTGGAGTTCTACAGCTTGTGGTTGATCAATATTTACTGAATCACCAAAAAAATCATTTTAGCTTTCTGCAAGAATTCTTTGGGGACTCTCTTTCTAGGAAAATGTGTTCCAGGCGGGAATTGAACATTACTGTAGTGTAGAAATGTTTCAAGTGATCATAATATATAGAATTAGTATAAATACACAGGTGATTATACAAAATCGCGCGCTCTCATTGTCTCGCTATCTAGGATTATCAGCCGATAATCACCTTGACGGACATAATTTCTGTCAGTAGTCATTTTTCCACTCTAAGTGAAGACGATTTCGCCCTTAAATGTTTTTTCTTCTCTTTTTTGAAATAATCACCTGTGTATTTATACTAAAACTATTATTCGCCTCAGGCTCAGTGATTTTCGGTGAATATTCACCTCGACTTCGTCTCGGTGAATATTCACCGCTAATCACTTCGCCTTCAGCAAATAATTGTTAAATATTACAACTATTGCTTAAGGTCGAGGATATAATGGGAGTATATATCATGCAAATTTTGCTTAGTCATGACATACAGTGTACATATAATATAATTTTAAAAATGCCTTGACTACTATGCAGAGCATTAGGTATTCTTGTCTTGCTAATTGAATATCCCAGAGGAAAAAGAGATAAGGGCAAAAGGACACTAGAGAGAAGGTAAGAGTATGTTCTTTTAAAATTACTTGAGATACATTTAATCTACTTTGTCTGAATCAGCAACTTATTTACATAGTGCTTATACTACCAATAATAACTTGTAACAAATTATTTGTTACAATTGGTTCACATACATGTAATAATTTAGTTGTGATTATACACTGTAGTACTGTATATGATCCGTATAGTTCAGCCCATCAAGTGCAGGGACTAAAAAATGTCATTTCTTATTTTGCTTATATTTTAAAGTACCACAATAACCAAAAAATCAATAATTTTTCTTTTTTTGTGGATTTCGAAGCTAGAGTTAACTCAACGCTGAACCAAGCTTTAAGCCTTGATTTCAAAAAGACAGCTGTTTATTTTTACTGGAATTTTCCTATGTAATGGTCTGCCATTGCTAACTTAAAATCTTAAGAGAGCTGGATCTAGGAGAAAAAGGTGCCGAAGACTCACTAGTATAAGAATTCCAGAAAATAAGGAATAAACATGCAGCTTTTCTCAGAGTTTGGGCACCCTCTTTGACCACGCGGTATTTTCCATGAAACAATTACGGGCTCAATTTTCATGTACCTCACCGCTGGCATGGTTGTTAGCAAGTCGTATTGCAAAGAGCGACTCGGGGTCTAACCTGATACATGTAATGCTGCGTTAGTTACATAGTGTTTCGCCACCTCCAGCAAAAAGGAAAACAAGTGGAGCAGACCCTGCTGCTTATGAACAGGAAAAACACAAAATCTTGATAGCATGTAAAAGGAAGACACTAGACAAGAGCATCCAAACTTTGGATCTTTGAATCGTAACTTTGTAAGCTACATTCAAGTACATTTTGCCATGGCAGATATGGACCACTGTACATCGGGTTCCCACAGTGCAAATAACCTAATACTCCAGAGTCAAAATTTGTAATTTCTGATGTGTAAATGAAACATGATTGCTTGAAAGTTACAAGTAATTTTATCAACCATTTTCTATTCTTCCGTATTTTTGCCTGGGCAACCCAAAATTTTTCCAGGCAAGTACATTATAAGATGTACCTGCCCGGTTGATAAAAAATGAATATGGATCCCAGCAGGAGTTTTGGGCTTCCATAACATATACATGTAGCATTTTGCATATAATTATATAATAAGCTGCACTTACATGCTGAAAATTTAAGCTAGTGAGTAAATGATGTCACTTTTTGCCAGATGCAACCTGGGCTCTGAGGTCCAATCAGTCAGTTATGAATGTGAGTAATGGTGGACTGTTAAATCCAAAACTTGCCCTCAAAGTAAACAGCCATTTGAAAAAAATCAAAACTCAAAATTACTCCAGTCAGGTGTTAAACAAACATACTTTCAAATCTGAAGGAAAAGAGGAGGTGATTTTTTTAATCACTGTAACACTTGAATGAAAATTGAATTCTTAAACCAACCAATATTATTCTTTTTTTCTTAACTTTTGAGAGATTAAACTCTAACAGTGATGTGTTCTCAACCAGAAAAAAAAAAACCCATATCCAACAATCAAATGACCTTCAAGCACGTGTGCCGACGACCTCATAGTGTGCTATTAATTACATGCATTAATTAACATTATAATCCAGGCTACCATTTATGCATACATAAATTTATGTCATGAATTTTTAGGTTTTCTAAGTAGTTAGTTACTTGGGCAGCCCTTGGGCCTCGTGTTTTTTATTGGGCTGTCCTGCACACCTCTTGATTTACTGGTAAATTATTGAATCTGTAAGATTGTGTATCTTGCTTATGTTTGTTTAGCTTTTTCTGCAATGTCATTTAGAGAATAAAATAATTTTTTTCTGTGAATGATTTATTATAATTTGTGGGTTGTGGTGAAATTAGTAACTTTAAAGTGCAGCTAAAAGCAGAGTTCAAAAGACAAGGATAATACATATAACATGCCCTGATGTTTAGTTGAAGGATTAAAGGGGACCTAGATGTTGTTCACCCATTCACATTTAAACCGTCCTCAATTGATGATTAAAATTGTCTGGCATTATACATTGTAAACCCGATAAGTCTTGGTTTCAGGGGGGAAAGGTTTAATATTGCATTTAATTCTTAATCTTAATTCTAGCCATCAGAAACCTTTTACAAAGTTTGTCAAGAGTTTTGGAGTCCTTGGAAGGAATTACTGGGTTCGCTTTGTCTTTTACATTTTGTAAGTTTTTTGAGTAGTGTTGATTATTTGTATGTGTGTGTATATTTATATTTCATTATGTATACTCACTCAGTGATCTTGGTGTTGCAATCTGATTGGTTCGCTACCTTGGAGTAATTGACCATTATTCACTCCCTAATGAGTCAATAATGTGTGATCCAAACAAAACAAAACAAAACAAAATGTGCAGCATAAACTCACGTTTTTGCCAGCATTTCTGAATCGAAAATATTGAGGATACAAGATGATGCAGTAGCAGAGAATATTAAAAGGCTATAAAACATGGCCTGAAAGTTTTCAGAGGTAAGAGAAGACTCAATATTTTTACCAACCAGTGTTTGCGTTTGTTTTTCCAGATAATTAGTGCTAAGAATTAAACAATCTTCACAAAAACATTATTTGTTTCACTCAGAGCAATTCTATTTTGTACTTTGCCCAGTAAAATGAATTTGTTACTGAAATTGAGGAAATGGAAAAAGAGGAATTTTAAGAGAATGTGTAAGAAAGTTCTACATGGCTGCAAATAAAAAAGACAGTGCATATTAGAACAAAGCAATGCTCACCTCAATTACAGCTGCCACTGACAATGAGAATGTTTTAACAAGCAGACTTTTAATTTAGATTGTTGATTTGTACGGTATTAAATGACCATTAATGCCATTACGTACCCAGCCCCTTGAGGGGTTTTCTGTGGATATAGAAAGGTTCTTCATGCAATTAACTGCAGTTATTACAAAAGCACTGCAACAACAAGACACCACAGCCGCTCAGTTTAATTCTTCAGGGTTCTTTGTGCGTAGGGTAATGTCCATTTAAAAATTTAGAGTATTGCATACGCTGGGACCTTCATTTTCTCTATGAAGTTAATGAAGTCGATAGTATTTCTGTTGTTGTTGTTATTATTACGGTAGCACTGACATCACACAAATATTATCTTTGTTCCTATTTTGGTGACTGAATCTTCTTTACATTTCTTAAATCTTGCAGGGCTTCAGTTCCGCCTTTCTTCTTCTTATCAACAGTGCTTGGTGGGGCCAGTTTGTTTTTTACAAGTCTGATTTACTTTCGTGCAGCGATATCTGGAGAAACTTGGAAACCCTGTCTTTCTCATGAAAAGCCAGGAACTGAAAATAAGCCAACTGAACCACCTAAGCAACCTCCACCTCGTGGTCCACGAGCACAGAGCGTTGAAAACTTGGCTTTTGACGAGGCTACTGGACAGAATAAAGTTTAACAGGAGGATTGCCAAGAATATAGAATATTATCAAAATTTTGCACCAATGATCTTTATAATTTTTTAACTAATTCATCATGTACATTATTTTCCTGCTGGTAAAGTTTTCTGTACAGTGATATGTGGACTCTCACTTGCCATGCTCTAATTCCAGCATGAACAAAACAAGGATTTGAAACTGTACCATTAAAAAGTCACACGTAAGGCAATCCTTAAAAGTAATCTGGAGGGTTTTTTGGTCTCTAGGTAACCATGGCACATGCTCGCAAATCTTAATGTAAGGGAAAGCTCTGGTTGCAGGAAAAGCAATAAAAATTGTTTAAATGCTATTTAAGTAAAGATTTAGAACTGCCATTCATTGTCCTTATGGAAAATATCTGGAGAAAGATTCCCTGTAGAGCCTGCTTAACCCATTGAATCCTGAAGCGCCCTGCACTGACGAGCAAAATTGCCTGTGTGCTGTTGCGATGTGCAATTTTTCGTGAAACTTGTCTCGCAACGCCATTACGAGACAAGTTGCACGGATCAGTGCCTAATGAAACAGCAGCCAAAAACGTTGCAAGACCAGTTGCAGATACTGTTGCTGAAGGTAGGATGGAGTTCTACTTTCAGCAATGGTTGCAACAAATTCTTTAAGCATTGTGCATTGCAACTTGTGTGCGGTATCAGCCAATGAAAATGGCCCTTTAAACTCTTGTGATCATCAAAACGAGACAAGCTGCATGAATCATTGCTCAGTGTAACACCCGGAAAACATGTTTCGTGATGTGAGAACCTTTGTAGAAATGGCGTTGCGAGACAAGTACACTGTAAGCACAAAAAATTGCACAGTGTAACAGCACCTTTAGACAGAGTAAAATCCATTCAGCCTCACTCCTTGTAGTCAGTGGGTTAAGTGTATTACCTCTGTTGCTCATGGTCTTGGGGGGCTTTGTCATGTTTTTTCTTGATCAGTGCCTGCAATGTACATTATGAGAACATAACATTTTAAGAATTTCAAGTTTGGTCATGGTTAGTTGTCATTTAGGAGACAATTGCAAGGGAAGGTCCAGAGCTTCAATTGCATAAACGTAGCCATTGTTCTTGCACATTAAACCTATTATTTTGCAGCCGTTTAGTATAAGACGTTTTATGCTCCAAGTTAACTACAATGTGGAGGTTAAATATTTTTTGATGTCACATTCAAGTAAATAAAGAAGTAAATATATTTTGCATAGTAATTAAAAGAACGAGTTGCGCGAACCTTGTTGTTTTATTACAGTGGTTGTTCTCTTCTTGTTCAGTTATCAAGCATTCAGTGATCTTCCTCTTTGAATGATAATATTGGTTGATTGATAGTTATGTAGCCAGCTTTGTTTTGCTACCTCAACTTAAAGCGCCAGATGTAAAGTTAACATATCATTCTTCGATCAATTTTATCCTTTGTCCTCAACGACAAAGGAGGCAGAGGAACGAGGTTGAGTCAGGGCCTTTTCCAACACTTGGGGTCGCTAAATATAACTGATATCCCTGCAAATGGTAAGACTTTTTATGTCTTTTTAGATAAGAACTATAAACCATCAGGTCCATCTCACAACTCTTGTTCGTGAACTCTGTGGGACGTAGGGCACAGAGTTCCTGATGTTATGACCTATACTAAATACATGGCTGGTGTAATAGGTCAGGGTCACCTTAAAATAATGCAGTTACAAAGGTGGCTACAAATCCGCTGCATATAATTTTTTTCAACTTTGCAGAAAGTGTTATCTTAGTCTACTAAACACTTTCATATGAGCAAAAAAATCTGGGGGGATCACCGACTACCCATGGATGAAAGCCGACTATCGTACCCGATGTCCGCGATACAAAGCCATGCACTCAAAAGCAGCAACATAAACCTCGGCATTGGGAGAGGACATATCTGCCTGGAGAACACATCAAAATCGCAGAATTACAGGAAAGAAGTGCTTAATGAATGCAAATTCCTCTGCGCTCTCGTCCCCAGAGTCCGCTTTGCTTTGGTCAGCGCCAAGAGCCCGGACCTGCCGCCTTGCCCAATACCTCGTCTGAGCTGAGTTTAGGGAAGTCGATTCTTGCAAGTGAAGCCGTAGGAAGCTTTGATCGAGGTTCAAAGGAAGGTCCTCACTCTCACATGGCAAGTAGGCTCGATTTCTGCCGCTCACTCGTTCGGGTATCGGGAGTGAGCGCTGGCCATAATACTCTTTGTTTATCCGCCCAAATCTTGCATAAGCATTGTTTTTGTTTTCTCTTGGGACCATTTTAAGTCCCAAGAGAAACTGGAAACAATGCTTATGCAAAATTTGGGGGACAAACAAAGAGTATTATGGTATTTTTCGAAGTGGCCTATAAGGATGCATGAAGTACCTGTTGGTCGTTAAGTGGTAGACAAGGGTATATATGGGTATATAGGGGTATACAAGGGTGTTTAGGGGTATGCATGGGTATATTGGGTATACAAGGGTATAAAAGGGTATCTAGGGTTATACTGGGGTACAGGAGAGTATTTGTCTAAATACCTTATCATTTAAATATATTATAATAAGGCAGGCGCGTAGCGTGGTCATTTTTTCAAGTACGCACAAGTACATATGATCTAGAAACCTAAGTAAACTGAGCGAAAAATACTGCGTTCTTTATTTCTTGTCGAAATAGTGGTGTGAATACAAGCAAAGAACTCTCTGGGAGAGGGAAGGGGTTTTTTTTTTCTTTTTTTTTTTTTAGTCGTCCTCAGTATTCAGAATTTCTTCAGCCAGATACGGTGGAAATTCTAGAAAAAGTCAGTAATTCCCAACCAAAACCTCTATCAATAACAAAATTTCCCAGCTAGCTCATCGAAACACCTGTATTTTTGCCAGCCAGCAAGGTTCCTCTCGGGAACAGATAAAGTGAGGAACAGATTCGTTGGGTGCTCCTGTGTAGTTACGTTTTCGCGCTTCGAAATGTTTTTCGTTTTTGGTAATTGAAAAATATAGACTAAACGACTGAAATAGAAAAGCCGTATACATTGTACATTGCTACAAACTTCAAAGGTGACCATTGGCGAAACTTTCAAACTATCTGTTGAAATCATCTTCGGGCTGAGATCTGGAAAAACGTTAGTAAATGAGAAAACGACGAAGGAAAAACTATCGACGTACGTAATGATAATGGGGAACTGAATAAAGGCTAATGAATGAAGGGGGTAGTTTCTAAAGAAACTGTGGTGCTGCGTCGATGGGGAAGAAATATACAAAAATTTGGTTTATCAACGGAGTTGATAATGTAAATTGACCACCGTACAGAGATTTTAAAGCTAGCTTTTAGAATCTCTGTACGGTGGCCAATTTACATTATCAACTCCGTTGATAAAACCAAATTTTTGAATAAAAGCTAACCACATAATTTGATGTAGCATAGGGAATTCTTTAGACCTGACAGGGCTTGCTCTAAACAAAACCAGAAAAAAAGAGTTTTAAGAGTTTCAACATTTTGAGGGCCAGCTGTTGGGACAGACAGTCTCTAATATTAAAATCGAGTGTCACAATACGTCACCTGCCACGAAAGTTTCATTTTCCATGTTTTCAAAGAGGCGAAAGAGAAACTTTCGCCATGAAATTGCTTACAGTGCGGACAATTAATCTTCTTGTCCCCATCTATTTGAGAAGGTTAATTAATTAGGCGGCACAAAATTTCAAGGAGAGACTCAGATGTCGGCTGAAACAGGCTGAGGTAAGATGAAGACTCCACAACCAGTTAACGAGTTAACATGAGTTTATATGCCTATGATAGCTCATCTAATGTCGACCTGTTAGCTGAAGGTGATGGATAAGAGCTGTCACTTTAAAGTTAAGTCAACCGGTTGATTCTAGTCATATTTGCCCAAATCCAGTAGGTGGCTGAACCTCAGAGCCGTCAGTTGTTTGTTGAGACAAACAGCCTTGCAAAAAGACATGAGATTATCTTGGTCAACGTTTCGAGGATGGTGAGCTGAAGCTCACTCAAATAAAAATGTGAACTTGAAGTCTTACTTAATTCAGTTACATTATCTAGTCAGTGTCAAAATCTGCGCACGGGTGTCTTCTTCATTATGCGTACGTCACATATTCTTCTAATTCGTGATGTTTTACTTTATTAATTAAAATTATTAATAAAAAGTAGCAGGATAACGATCGGGCACACGCTTTCCGACACGGGACAGCTACCGATCGCGACAATGTTTACATCGTTTATATCGTAAAATTACCATTTGACATTTTCGGGCCCATAAGTTGGGGTTGTTTTTAACGGTTACCACTAGCAGGACTTTTATGGAGACCCAACCTCTCAGAGGGCTGTAGACCAAGTGCCTTGAGGCATAGCTATCCCCAGCCGGATACCAACCCGGTATTTCGAGGCTAGGGGTTCATCAGTCGGGCGAAAGCTGACTGTAGGTTTACCCTTGGGTCTCCTGTGGAATGTCAAATGCATTTGCAAATGTACATGTACGTTGTCGTGCATGTTTTCTACCCTCAAACATACAGACCAACGAATTTTTCCGGTAGACTTTTATCAATATGAGGTACTGTATCATATTCGAAACGAGTTGTTCTGCAAACTCCAAATTTAGCAAAATAAATCAAATGATTTAGCTACGGTCCAACAAAAATTAAACCAAAAATCGGATGACTTATCACTGATCAAGAAACGTGGATATTATGTTGCTACATACAACAAAAGAACATTTATACACCTTTTGCTCTTCATTACGATACAAAGGATGGCGAGCCTACTGTGTAGGTTAGAAAACCTTACACAGCAATGACCACAAGCAGGTTGCTGACCAGCGGTTTTGGTTACAATTATGGAGAAAGGTGTTCGGGCGGAATTTGTTCATCAGATACAAATAAAAAGTTTTTTTTTCTTGAGGCGCTGTTTTCCTAAACATTAATTTTTGCCTTGAAGATAACAATGTAAAGATTACTACTTTAAAGCGCTTTGCTTGATTGCAATCAAATTTTGACAGTAGCCAGAAAAACCTACTCCCAACAAACCAGTTTTGGGGAATCAGTTTACAATTCGAAATATTTTTTTCCACCAGAGCCTTTTCCGCGCGGTTGTAATTGCTCAAAGTTTTCAGTTAGTGCTTTCGACAGTGATCTGACAAGAAAAACAAAGCAGTTTCTTTAATAATAAATGAAATTTGAGGCAGCCACATTTAATATAAGGGT
>NC_090892.1:69395575-69400575 GCF_036669925.1 Montipora capricornis | reverse complement strand
AAAAATAAATCTGGATTGTAAGAGACGAGTAATGGTCTTCGACAACAATTTCATTTTTCGCCTTTGGATATCAAGTGAGCTTTGTTTCTAATATTTTACTAACTTGGTATTATATAAAACACGGAAATCAAATAGCAATTTTTTTATGGATTTAACCATAGTTACTAACTATGATTTAACAAATTAACATTGAAGGAATCGAACGCCAACAAGAATGCATCACAGTGTTTACTCAAGTCGCATCTTAGTTGTCTGACAATTTACATTTACCGGTATTTTGTACTCAACTCAGCAAAGGTGTAAAATATTTGGAAATGTGACAGTGAAAAATTACTTGAATGAAAGCTTGTTGTCTCTTTTGTGCTTTATTATTTACGGTCAAGGTTCTTTCGAAAAGGGTTGAATGTGAACTGTCAGAAATTTATTTAATTGCATATGCTTTGTGATTGTTTGTTTCGCTTGCACGCACGCAACTGAAATAGGAAGGGTTTCTTGCCTCTTATAGCAAATATGTTGCTTGTTTCAATAAATGTTTCGCTGGAAAATATTTCTGTGAAATTTCTAGCTTTTGTAAATTTATCATGTTGTGTAATTTTCGAGCTTAGCAAATTTGCATACATGTGTTGAAATGTGATACGGGGAGAATTTTTGTGGTAACGCATTAGTCACGAAAATAAACAGGTCTGTTGGAAAAATGACCCCCAAAATCGGCAAAAGATTGTGACGCTGATGAATAATAAAGTAGCTGCTATTACCAAAACGATGGAATTACCTGGTGATAAATAACCTTGTCTTGGAGAGTAAATTTTTGATTTTCCAGAAACAATGGTCAACCTCTGAGAGTTGCGCGATTGTGATCTTTGTGTTGAATTCGCACATTTCTTGTCAAAATTTATAACAATCGAAATAAAAAGAAAACTAACAAAAACAAAAACCCGGTAGCTTGGCATCATTTGACACAGATGCTTCACTGTTTCGCGAGTAAACATGCCGCGGTAAAATAACGCGGTAACTTGATCACTGCGCTCGCTGAATTCGATGTGCGATTTACTCGGTGCAGCCAAACTTGTACAATTACAACAAAACAACTAAAATCTCCCAAACTGTTTTTCGCTGATGGTAACTTTTTATATTCGTGGTTCAAAATAAATGTTGTTTTCATGTCGTAGATTTTATTACCGATGGCAAAATATTTTATGCTCGATCGACCGTCCTGAAACTTCCTTCTGCTCTTCTTAAAAACTGTGTATCCATATTTATTTACTTTTACATCAATATTTGTTTTGGATAAAGCAAGCTAACAAAATCTGTATCTTGCTTGGTTCGCATTTGATAGCATTAAAATAGAATTTTCGGTCCTATGCTTCTGTTACTGAGTGGTATATTTCTTAGGTCGCCCATCCAGATACTAACCCCGCCGAATAGGGATAACTTCAGCTTTCAACTGTTGTTTACAAAGCTTTCAGATGCTGTCAGATGCTGTCAGTGCACGCTTACACTTGTGGTGGAAAGAAGTTGCATGATCAACATGTCAGCCCAGAAGCCAATGTTTCTCGATTCCCTTTTATTTTCTTCAGTCTCTCTGGGTTCAGTACTTTGCTAGTAACCACATGTCTTCTCAAGGGGCTATTTATCTAAGACTTATACCATGGCGCTACAATGATAGACAATACCAAAACAATATCGTGTACTGTTAGACCTACATATTACGCAAAGACAACGGTCAACATGTCATCCCAGAAGACAATGTTTTTCACTTCCCATTTATTTTCTTCAATCTTTCTGGGCTCAGTACTTTGCTAGTAACCACATGTCTTCTCAGGCTATTTACCCAAGACTTCTACCATTTCACTACAATGATACACAATACCAAAACAATATCGTGCACTGTTAGAGCTACATATTACGCAAGGACAACTTGAAGCTCCTGGAAGACAACACACAGTTCAGTTGACATTATGGAATAAATCGCTGTGTTACTTCACTACCACACGTAAGCAATGCGTGTCAATTTTTTTTAAAGAGGACAGGAATTTCTTCTTTCTGACAAATGATTAATTAATAGGCCGGTCGCCAGGTTTTTAACCTCACAAAAGGATCTGTTTCGTCGTACGAACGTGTGAAGACCTGTGAGCCAAAGGGCCTCTGCTGGTATGACTTCTGGTATGACTTCTGGTACGACTTCTGGGTCACCCCCCCCCCCCCCCCCCCCCCTCCAACTTGAAAAAAATGCACGTACCACAGGCAACCCAGTGTACCCTCACGGAGGGTCTAGTTTTGTTTTTTTCCGTGTCGGTAAAAGTCTTGCCTGTCACTCCCCTAGTAAGTGGTGTCTTTTTGCATAGAGCCTTCTGCCCGTTTTTTCTTAGGATCGAGAGGGTAGTGGAACTGCGTAGATTTCTCTGGTGGACAGAGTAGAATCATTAACTTAGCCTGCAATGGCGTCGAAAGTCATGTAACGCGAAGGGCGTTTTAGTGGATCCTTAAACAAAATATACCCTTATGGAGCTCAATAATGGAAAGTCAGTTGGATAAACTAGGCAGGAATCTCAAAAGCGACGAGTACTGGACTTCGACAACAATCTATCGCCCGTCGAGACGAAATCAAAGTGAGCTGTATTTACCTGAAGTACATGGTAATTTGACACGATTGAGTTTCTTGTCTTCACGCACGCAATGAAATAGGAAGAGGTTTTCGCCTCTAAGAGCAAATATGTTGTTTGTTTCAATAAATTTTTCGCTGGAAAAGGATTCTGTGGTATTTTCTGCCTTTGTGAATTACAATATCATGTTGTGTATTGAATTTTCGAGCTTAAGGTTGAAATGTGATATGGGAGAAGTTTCTTAGTATTGCTCTGTAAGCTGGAAGGGTTCACAGGCCTGTTGGAAGCGTGCTTGAGTTTCAACAAAATGAGCCCCAAAATCAGTGAAGAATTGTGACGCAGTTGAATAATAAAGTAGCTGCTATTTCCAAAATGATGGAATTACCTGGTGATAAATAACGTCGTACGCGTCTTGGAGGGTAATTTTTGACTTTGCATAAACAAGACTTGGGCGATTGTGATCTTTGTTTTGACTTCGCTCATGTCATTGTCAAACTTAATAACACTTGACAGAAAAAGAAACTTACAAAAACCCGGTATCTTGCCATCATTTGACACAGATACTTCACTGTTTGGCGAGTAAACATGCCGCGGTAACTTCATCACGGCGCCCGCTGAATTCCGGCGATGTCACTTTCGATTTTGCGATTTATTTGTGCAGCCAAAACGTACAATAACAACATTGAACGTTGCAAAAATCCCCCAAAATGTTTGTCGCTGATCGTAACTTTTTATATTCTATATTCACGGTTCAAAATAAATGTTGTTTTCATGTCGTAAATATGTTATTCTCGAGCGATCGTCCTGGAAACTTCCTTCTGCTCTTTCTAAAAACTTTGTATCAATATTTATTTACTTTTGCATCAATATTTGTTTTTGCATAAAGCAAGCTAACAAAACCTGTACCTTGCTGAGTTCGCATTTGTTAGCGTTAATAGTATTTTCGGTCCGATGCTTCTTTTTTAAGAGGGGTATATTATTTTGGTCTCCCATCCAAACACTAACCCCGCCCAAGAGGGCTTAACTTCAGTGAAACTTCGGTAATACAAAGCTGTCAGATGCTCAGAGGGCACGCTTAAACTTGTGGTCAAAAGAAGTTTATCAACATGTCAGTCCAGAAGCCAGTGTTTCTCACTTCCCATTTATTTTCTTCAATCTGTCTGGGTTCAGTACTTTGCTAGTACCCCACATGTCTTCTCAGACTATTTCCCCAAGACTTCTACCATGGCACTACAATGATAGACAATACCAAAACAATATCGTGCACTGTTAGAGCTACATATTACGCAAGGACAGGTCTGTTTCGTCGTACGAATGTGTGAGAACCTGTGAACCAAAGGGCCTCGTCTGGTATGACTTCTTAATTACCGCCCAACTTGAAAAAAATTGTCTGGAACAGTGCACGTACCACAGGCAACCCAGTGTATCCTCACGGAGGGTCTAGTTTAATTTTAACTTGTACTGTATGTATTCCGGCGACAAGTGATAAGAGCTGTCAATTAAACGTCTGGTGTTAAAAAGAGTCAAGTACAATAATTCTTCTTCCCTATTAAAATCGTAATTTGCGGTGATATTCAGCACCTCATAAGTGTCCGTTGTCCGTCCTATGGAGGTGTCCGTCTTATAGAGAGTTAGGTTATAGTAAAATGACTAAGAAACGACCGGGACCCGGCACCAGGTGTCCATCTTACAGAGGTGTGCGTTAAGAGGGAGTTGACTGTAATCCTAAGCGCTCGTTTCAGTGATTAGGCCAAAGCACTCTTTTTAACATTTTAGCTTTCAATTTACAGTTTGGTTAACTACACTTTTCACGAGATTGTCTTAGCCTCTTGGGGCGTCGTCTTCCTTGAATACGCTCCCCAAACACGTCAGATCTTGCTGATCACGTAATCACCTAAAACGGGATCACTTTGAAATTCTAGCCACTGGGAGGTCCGACCGACATTGTACCATAAAAGAAACGGCTTTATTCGTGATCTTCAGCCATCCTTAAATGAATACGTTAGCAGCGAAAAGCTGTATCTTTATTAATAAGTTTTACATGTGTATTAGGTATATGCATTTACAGTGTATATATTTTCTCGTTTTTTTTTCATTGTTTCTTGTATATCTTTGTAAAGTATTGTATATATTACCTCCTTTTGTTACTTTCAATATTACCTCACAAGCTCCTCAAAGAACTGCTATATATTTAAAAAAAAAAATAAGCTAACGGTTACTTCTGAAGATGTATGTTGAGACATACGAAAGGTTAAGTCACTAAAAAATTATTTCAGTTATGCGCTAGTTTAGCCTCGTTTGTCACCGCAGTTTGTGTTCTATTTCTAACCTCTTTGAGTCTTTGTCCGTGCTTACGACATCAAGGAGAAAGAATAATAAATTATTTATTGTGCGTCA
>NC_090892.1:69368075-69385575 GCF_036669925.1 Montipora capricornis | reverse complement strand
AGGAGACTGGGGATACAGAACTGTGATGTCAAAATAGGAACAAAATTTTTCCAGTGCCTGAATTTCCTTTCTTAAATTAGATTCAGAAGTTGCTGAAACTGTTTCTGAGATGCCTGTATTTGGTTGCCATCATGAAACTGGACAAAAGAATGAAAGTTCTATCTCTAAAGTTTCCTGCGTTCTTGTTTTGACGTAACATTTTTGCTATCCCCAGTCTCCTTACTAGTGTGGTTTTTACCCCACCAGAAGTGAAAATTCTGATTTTTAAAAAGCTAAAGGACACAGAAGGAAAGTTTGTATGATATTTTTTGTACTTGTTTAATAATATTGTTTTTACCCCAGAAAACCATGATGTTTCAATTGAGTATAAGTAAATAAAGAAAAATCTGTCATATACACCTTGAGATTTATAACTTTATGTGTGTCCCTTGGTTACATAAGCCAAAACTTTAAGCTTGGTAAATTTGTCAACAGATTTGCAGTCTGCTGGACTCCATTGTGCAGCAAAATAGAGGAGATGAACCAGATGGTAAGAAGGGAAAATATTGGGAAGACATAATAAATATGTACTGTATGCCATTTGCAGTTTGATTTTTAAGTGTTTTGATACAATTTTGTTTTCACAAATATCAATATATTATTGCTATTTACCAGGACTATTTAAAGAGCCATCCCAAGGTACAGCAAAAATCATCAAGGAAGGGCATATTGAAAAGAAAGGGCACAGTGCAGCGTTTATGATGTGGCCAAGGTAAATATAAAATCGGATGTCTCAAAAATGAAGACCCAAAGACTTTAAGACCCTAAGACCTTTAGACCCCGAAAACTCGAAAACGAATTGAAGACCTCCAAATTTTCTTGTTAGAGAAAATGTACAAGTTACCTCAAGGGAAGTTCAAGTCCTTCGATCATTTGCTATAACTTGTTTCAAAGTCAAACCTGGGTGATCCACCACATAAATTTTAATTGAATCGCCACCCTCCAGGTGTGGCTGGACATCTTCATTACCTGTCGGATGAAAATAGGCTCTGTGACACTCCAGGCCTAAAAACCAACTTTAGGCTTAGAGTTAGCCCAATTGAGAGTTTTAGGTTTTAAAATACTTTCTTCATTTTAGAGGCACACATATCAAATCCCCTCTGTTGTGGTCGTCTTATACCCTAAAAAATACAAATCCTTCTATTTATTCCCCAGAGCCTCGAGATGATGCCCTTTGTTTAGGATTGAATTTTAATATATCGAAAGTGGTCTATTTACAAGAAGTCCCATCCCTAGACAAAATGGGAGTAGCACGAAGAACACCATATGAGATGTGATGCTGAAAAATTATTTCCAAAATGTTGGAATTGTAACCTGGTGATAAATAAAGTCATCTAGTAGTGTGAATTTTTGAATTTGTTTGCAAGAGCAATGGTCAACCTCAACAATGGTATTAACATTGGATGCCTTCTTGGACAACAAAATAAATCGTGAAAGAAAGTTAATTTAACAAAAACAAAAGTTGCATTCTTGCCTGGACAGCTTGTGGGCTTTGTGAGTAAACACCCACTTAGCTATAAACTGCATTGTTTGGGGATGCTATTGCTGTTCCTCCCAATACAGGAATAAAAGAATATTCAAAAAAAGCCTTTAACAACCAAATACAAAAAGAAATCAAGTAATAAAAAGGATGAGATATATTTGTCACAAAGATTTCCCAATGGTCTCCCATCCAGGGACCAACCTTATCTGGTAGGGTTTACTTAAGTGAAAACATCAAACTGTTGGTAATGGGAACGCAAAAACGACAACAAAATTGGATAACACTATAAACAGTAAAAGAATATTATTTTGCAAAAATAAGTACTAGACAGTACCAGCCTACTGCACTTTCCACATGTATGCAATGTGTGCCTATTTTCTTTTTTAGGCGATGGCTGCGAATTCAGCAAGGGGAACTGTCTTATTTTAAAATTGGGGAAGAAAATCAGGTATTTGTGTGATGTTACTTTGTAGGAATTATTGGTGTTGGCTCAAATTAAAAACAAAACAAGAGTCAGATCTCCCATATATTGGATGTGAAGAGCAATGTAATTCATGTAGATACCCTGGAGGTACCAAGTGTGTAAAGGTTCAAACAGACTTATAAAAATGGACCAAATAATCACACACTTAATACTTTACCCCTTGAGTAGATATCTACCGAGAACCACATTATTTTGTGACATAAGTCAGAGTGAAACCTTTCAATGAAACTCACTGATGGGTGGAAGGTTATAACAAAAACATGAATAAGATAGCAGCATCTGATTGAAGCTTCTTTCTTTGTATTTCTTTTGCTGGAAGACTGCTTTGAACATTGTCAAGTTGGGCCCAGGTCTTGCTGAAGTGAAAAGCGTGGATCATAATATTTTTGTGATTGTCACAAGTAAGAAGGAGTACAGGTACAGTGTATACCAGTTCTTTCTGTGTCTAGTTTTGCATAGGTTCTGACAGTGTGTATGGAGAATGAAATAATTGATTTAGACCCTTGACCGGTGGTTTTAATAAGTACCAACATCAGATGAAAAGCATCTTCACTCAGGGAAGTTGCTTTTCACTAAGGTAAAAAAATTAAAGGCATATTCTTTCAAACCTAAGATTAACTGATTGACCCCTCAGGTGCCCTAGGTGTCCCCAGTTGACACGTAAAATTGTCTGGCATTAGACAAAGTAAAATCTGTTGTAAGTAACTGTCTCACTCCCAGGAGTCATTAAGTTAAAACTCATTTGGACAAAGACCACATGAAGTCGTCTGAACTTGATCATCAATTTTGCTTTTATAATGTGGTGTCTGGGAGCGTTCTTTTAAAAATGGCATGCCCACAGTATAGAAGGGGCGACATTAAGCCCCTCATTGATACAGTCAGTTACACTGTACTTTATTCAAACGAGCCGCCAGTTTAGAATTTTATTGAGACCTCCACTTAACACAAATTTTCTTGATTTTGTTATTTTTTGAGCTGAAGAGGAGGGGGGGGTCTGAGACTACAGTTACGGGGGCTTAATTCTTTAACCATTTCCATAGGGTTAAATGCAGTTTAACTTAGTTAACGACCAGGAGCAAGTTGCACAGTTTGTCTGGCGTGGCGTGGCGCTGCTTTGCTTAGCGTTAGTGTTTATCAGTATTTTGGGGGTGTGCATGTGGGACTTTTCTGGGGCGTCTTCTGGCAGTTTTAGCGGTCAGCGGTTCTTTTGCATTTATGCGTGCGTCTGCGCATGTCCTGGCTCGTGGTTTTGCTTGGCTCAGCATTTGGTGGGTTGGCGCTCGGGTGCTTTCAAGTATTTCCCCGCCCTCCTCTCCCTGCTCAGGGGAGTCAGGGGCCCTCCTTTGGTACCAGTCCCCAGATCCTTGAGCACCCAACCTCCATTTGCGACACAGGCGTTAAATGTCCCATTAATCACTCACTGAAAAACTATGCCACATTAACCCTTTGATGCCTAAACCGGCCTAAACTGACCAGACTTAGCATTTTGCTCTGTTTAACGCCAGACGATTTTACTCGTCAATGGGGAACCCTGAGGAGTCAATGAGTTAAAGAAAGAAAAACAGAAACCACTTTAAACTGATATGCAATTCTCTATTTTTTCACTTTCCTTTTTTAGCTTTCGTGTCGTGAATGTTAACAATGTTGGGGATCAAATTGTGGAGAAAGAAAGAGATGCTTGGATTGAGGTTCATTGTCTTTGATACTTTTATCAAATAAAATTTGGCATTTTTTGCCCAAGTCTAAGATTGACCAGAAAATGCCAAATATACGCAAAGCTATTCATCACAGCTTTCATTGTGAAATGTTGTATTTTTAGGCCATTGCAGAGGCTTCAAAGGTTAATTTCCGAAGATCAAGAATGGTATCATTGCCTGATGAACAAGGTACATGTACAACCTGACCAGTGTATAAGTTGCATTGGTATAAATTATCTATGTTTTAGTGAGCTTTGCTCTTCCTTTAGTCAACAGGACAACTTAATTAAAACATACTTTGTGATGTTTTGAGAGGTGTCATTTCAGCAGGCATTACGGTGCAACGCGCCTCACCGTGGCCACCCAGCAAACTTTCACATTTGAAAACTTGGTGTAAGTACGTCAACTCAACAACCCATGCAACAGTGTTCAACTTTCAACCATGTAGACTTTGCAAGGAGGGGTGACTGTCAATCAAATTCACACACCCTTTGCACACCCTAATCCGTACAGGTGGCCACGGTAAGGCACTGTAAAATATTTTTGTCAGAAAATAATTTATGTAAAAATAATTTGTGAGGATCAAGTTGTTAATTATTCTTACATTCTTCTCAAGTCAGATGTAAAAATTTCCAACCAACTATATTTTACTTCTGTGGGGAGTTTTAAAACTTGAAGTTCATTTGAAATGAAAGTAAATTTCTTCATTACAGCTATCTCTTCATCTGTTGAAGAACAAGAAAGATATCTGAGAGATGTTGTCAAAACGTTGCAAAGGGTTTGTATCACTTGCCAAAAATTGGGTGAATTTTAAAATGTTATTCCTCTGTTAATGATGCTCTGTGAGCTTGACTAATGATGCTCTGTGAAGACTGACAAATTTAGTTGTGTTATTCAAGCTTAAGGGGTTTGTTTTCAACCATGTGATATAACATTCATCTCTATATATTTCCACAGATTATTACTACATCTGAACAATAAGTTTCAATTTTATCATTTTTTTATAAGTTGATGGCTTTTATTGAAGTTATGTTTGTTTTTTCATGTTTTCAATTTTGCATAGTTCTATAACTTTAATCCAGAAACTTTGTCTTTTGAATTAATAAAAAGCTTTATTGCATGAAATAAATGTCTATATTTGAATTGCAAGTTATAGACGAAAGGGAGGAGCGATCCTTGCACTTATCTGGACTGTTTAAGCGTCATTGTCTCTTATGGTCACCTCTAAAGCCGCGGCTACACAAGCGATTTTTTTCAGATTTTGTCGTGTCACCTGCGCGCCAGGGTGGCTGCACTTCCCGGGCTGCACTTGTGACAAATTTTGGCGACAAGGCCGCACGAATTGCATACTTCAAGAGACCTGGGCACTATAAACAGACATTCCTACATTAATTTCATTGGCTAAATACTCTTTAGTGGTGTCGCAAGCGCGGGCAAAAAGTTGCAGGGTGGCTATGTTGTAGTACAATTTGTTCCTTTGGTACAATTTGTTCTGAACTGGTACAGAATGTATTGAACTGGTACAAAATATATTGAACTGGTACAATTTTAATTGTACTGGTTTATTTTTATCAACTGTCTAAAAAAGGGAGTTTCCTTTTTTGGGGTGTAGTTAAAAAAAGGGGTGTGGTTTTTAGGGGGTCTAAAAAAAAGAACATGTTATTTCTTTCTTTTCTTCTACTTTCCTACGCCTCCCTCATCTTCCCCATCACGTCTATCCAACCCTCCTTTCTTTGACAGTTCTATCACCCCGTATTTTTCAGGTGGCCCCCCTCCTGGCATAGCCTTATTCCCACTCCCTCTATAACAGACTTCACACAGTATACTCAAGACTTTCTTTTTACTCACCCGAACTTGAACTTGAACTCCCTACCTGTGGATCTGTCGTCCACTCTCTTATCCACTTGACCACACAAGCAGATCATGCAACCTTCCCATGATAATTTATAATTAAATATTTTAATATTCATCCCAGGCCACTCTCTGTCCAAATATTTTATTATTCATCCCAGGCCACTCTCGGTCCCAACTTTATTATTTATTCACATTTAGACTTCACAAGTTTTGTTGGAAGAAAACAGCTCAACAATGCAGTGTGTATCACATGAAATATTTTATCAAAGATTAGATGACTTCAAGCAAAAGCAGAAGCAAAATACATCACAACTAACCATGTTTATCGAAGATCAATTTTACAATGAAGCAATGGAATACTTGAAAATTCAAAGTGAAAAATCGAGTAGTGATTCCAGAGAAATGGAAGGCAAACTATCTCAGTCACAACTAAAGACATTGCAAAGAAAGAAATGGACATACCACCAAGGAAAACTGGGCTAAACTTCAGAATACCCCGCCCTTTTAATAAATAGGAATAGGCTCTATTGTATTAAGTCTCGTTCTTCAAAAAATACTGCATGGGGGAAACAATAGTGGTTAGCTGTGGCGGGGTATTCTGAAGTTGCCCTGAAAACTGCAAACTCCTGACAGAAAAACTGTTATCCCAAAGAGTAAACTCTACGACACTCTTAGTCTTAGCACACCAAAGAACAGCACATAGAGGACGTCAAATCACAAGTAAATGGGAGAATGACAACTATTCAGAAGTAAGCGTTCAACTTGCAAAGTTGTTCGGAAGTTTATGTCCATTGCACGAACAGCAGAAGACTATCACCAGCAAACAAGAAAGCAAGCACAAAAACAACCGAAATTTAAGATTTCGGACATGGTGGCAATAAAAATAAACAAAGTAGACAAGATCAACCCTTTTCACCCCAATATGCTCTTGGGTCAAATCATTGAAATTGAAGAGAGTGGATATGTCAGAATTGTGACAGAGTATGGCAAAGCTAACACTCTGATCACACCCTCACGATTCTATCCTTGTATTGCCACTAATGTGAAACTAGATTATAATAATTTTCTCTACCAAAACATCTTTTACAGCAGCATGCAAAAAGGCAAGTGCAGGGCTATAGATGAAAAACTGCTGATTGATGCTAAGTTTCCCCTATACTACTCATTGAGATATCTTGATATGGAAAAACAAAACAAATTGCTAGAAGACACTAATCTCAAAATACTATTTTATTTATTTAATTTAATGACAAATAGCAAAATTAAATTGTAAGATTTCTGCCCTTTATTATTTTCTTGTCTTATTGAAACAGTGACATAATTCATGTATTGCTGTTATAGCCTGCAAACCGAATTGTACACACAACATGATAAAACTAATCCAAACCAACAGCAGGTCTGGTACACTCATGGTAACTTGATGATAAGGCAAAAAGCAATCCTTAGCCCTTGTCGCCACTTGCACTAAATGAACAGGCTTTAAAATAAATTCTTAATGTTTATGTTTAGTACAGCATGACTGTAAATAAAAGATAACCATTCTAGAACAAGTGTTTAGGCTTAAATTGTGTAAATTAGTGCTTAAAACCACTCATGTTATTCTTGGTCAAACCAGACTGTTAAGTATTTCCAACAAGTCTTGCTATTTCTGTCCTGCTATGAATGCTCAGCAAACCTTATTTCAGTAACCTCTTGAACTAAGTAAATGAATGGCAAACAGCTGTTATCAATGAAGTGTGTTCTTTGTGTTCAACAAACATTAAACTATTTTACCTGTTTTTGCACGAGTACAATTAAAATGGTACCAGTTCAAACTATTTTGTACCAGTTCAATATATTCTGAACCAGTTCAAAAACAAATTGTACCAAAGTGCAAATTGAACTACAGCAGCTATACCGGCAACTATCTCTGCGATTTTGTTGCGAAAATTTCAACTCTTTTCCCGCGATTTTTTCACCTGTCACGTCACCAGTTCAAGGCTGGCTACACGTGTGATTTTCATCTCGCGCTGGTGACGCAACAAAGTTTGAAAAAAATATCGCATCACCAGCGTGAGCAAAAAATCACTTGTGTAGCTGCGGCTTAAAACTCAGATGGGTTCAGTGGGATTCAAACCCATGATCTCTGTGATGCTGATGCAACGCTCTACCAACTGAGCTATGAAGGCACTCAATTGGGAACAGATTTGTTGGGTTCATGTGGAGCAGGGATGGTGCAGTGGTGAGAGCATTCGCCTCCCACCAATGTGGCCAGGGTTCAATTCCCAGATCTGGCGTCATATGTGGGTTGAGTTTGTTGGTTCTCTACTCTGCTCCAAGAGGATTTTTTCCTGGTACTTCTCTTTTTTCCAATATGATATGATATGTATTAATTTGATTTGATTTCATTTGTGCACGACCCCACAAGCTATTCAGCCTTAAACACTATCGGGTGAAAATATTAAATAATTACCAATATTATAGTAATATTATTATTATTACCCGTGAGAGGACTCATTGAAAGAAATAAAGATAAGATAAGTGCAAGGAACACTTCTCCTTTTCAGATTTCTTATAATTTCTATTAAAAATGTTGGCTTCAAATCTTTTAAAAGGAACTTGAGCAACTTGCATCTGTATTATCAGTGGTCAATGCTCCTATTCAAGCCACAGTACAGGTAATGATCATTGTTGGTGATCATCATAGTAACAGTAATGAATCTGATCCCAACCAATGCGGTGGCTGACACATTGACCAACGTGTTGGCCTATAACTGTCGGTTGGCTTTTACTATCAAAATACGCGTGACACGTTCAAGGACAAGTCAACTACATGTTGGCAACATGTCGGGCTTGTGTTTCCTTAAAAACATACCTTTTTTAGTCCTCTCAATGTTTCCATTGTATGGTTTTTTCATGCGAACATGCAGTATGAGCCTGCTCAAGACTCCATACAAATCTAACAGAGTGGAGACTAGAAACCACTAAAAGACATTTCAATATGGCTGCTAGTAATTGTAAAAAAGAAACTTTTAAAAAATAGCTTTCAAGAAGTTGCTTTGTTTATGGCAAAGTTGTAGACAAGGAGTGATGTTTTTTTGCTTAATATCCGTTTCTTGTAGGTAGTGTGTCTGCCGATGTGTTGGAGGTCAGTCAGCCAACTTGTTGGTCATGTTGTCTGACGAGTCTGTGACATGTCGGGTTACATGTTGGCTGCCATGTTGACCAACGCATTGACTGATGCGTTGTTTTTAATTAAATTCCTTACAATGCCCACCATTGTGATGACGTGTGCATGCCCAGAAACGCATGTAACTACATGCATGCCAATTTCTGTAAGCATCACCTAGTGTCCCCTTGCCTAAGATTCTCCATAACTTCAACATCACCCATGTCCAGGAATACAGATATTAATTACTAATGTCACAAAATGTTCTCTAAACTCTACTCCTCAAGTAGACATAAACACTTATATTTATCCTAACCAACAATCACTGCCAACTCCAGCAGTTACTACTTTACTTTTTGTAACAGGTTAAAAAATCCTTAAAGGGGCTATTTCATGCAAAATGATTTAATTTTATGGTACCCAAAATGCCCAAAAAGTAGAATGAAACTTTGCAATTACCACTTACCGGTAAATCTGTTGAACCACTTGAAAGAAATTTTATACAGCAAAAGAGAAGCATGGATGAACACAAAAGGACAAGACTGAAATGGATTGCATTTGGGTAATCTTGAAAAAAGTCAGGCCGACGTTTTCAAGTTTATTGCAAATCGCCTGGATACACACCTTAAAATAATGTGACCTAGCCCCTTTAACAGGACACTTTGTGTTGGATATCAAAATTGGTTATGTGGATGTCTTGTTCATAAGTGGACGTGTGATCATAAGTTACTATTAATAAGGGTTGTTATTGTAATTGCTATTCATACCGTCGATTTATATCATTGACATTGAAGCAGTATAGCCAGTGGTCTTGTTCCTGTGTGGCTGTTACTGACTGTGAAACCAGCTTTGGTTTCTGCTTTTGCTAACAAGTTTTTGAAGGTCCTCTTACTCTTTACATCATTATTTCTAATCAGGTGAAGAAGGTCAAGGATGTTGTCAAAACTTTGGACTTGCAAGTCAAAACAGGCGTGCTTTCATGGACAATGTATGTGTTCATATTTGAACAGTAAATATCTGTCAATGTATCCTGTGTTTAGTTCTGTATTATTGAGAATTCAGTTAGCTATTTTATAAATCCCAATTTTCCTACCTTGTCACACAAGTTAATTTACAGGTTAGCAGCCAACAAGTTCTTTGTTGCACACTGGTGGCTCAGTTGGTTGAGCATTGGGTTGTCATGCGAGAAGTGGCAGGTTCAAACCCTGGCCGGATCAACACTCAGTATCTTAACATTACTGAGGAGAAAGTGCTGCCTTTGTAATCTGCAAATGGTTAGACTTTCAAGTCTTCTAGGATGAGGACTATAAACTGTAGGCCCTGTCTCACAAATATCTTCTATGTTCATAAGTTCCCTGTGGGACATTAAAGAACCCACACACTATTAAAAAAGCAGAGTTGCTGGAGTGTGCTGTGGCTGTCCTGTTCTCTCCAGCAGAAGTGGCCGGCTTGGCAGTGATGTCTCTAACAGGATTATGGTGTATGAAGCCACTTAAGCATAAACAGCTATAAGTCAAAAAGGGACTTTGCCTAGTGCTGAAACATGTAGATGCAGATGTCACATTGCTGCCTTACTAATAATGTAACTTGAGTTGGTACGTCTTTGTTCATCTGAGTGATTGTATTTGATGGTGCTTAAAGATGCACACAAATTTGTTGACAATAATATTATTATTATTACTGGTGCACTGCCTAAAATATAGGCTGCAAATTTATGAAAATAATCACTTCTAAAAGTGTACAAGTAAAGACTGTCAATATTATTGTCTTTACTTGTACTATTCTGTCTTTGTTAAAATGAAGGTAAGCCTCCTCCAGTTTGAACTAATTTGGTAGGGTGTGGGTTGAGGGAAGTGGCTCTTAAAAATTATTATAGCCAAAACGGCAAGCTCAGACATATAGCAGCCATGATATAGAGAACTTTGAGGACCTATTGTTTCATTTTTCTCCAGGAGACAAGTTCTTCAGTCCAGGAAGGATGCCAATGAAGGAGACACAGGACCTCAAAACAAGAAAGAATCCATTGTAAATGTATCTCCAGTTGTGGGCAAATCACCACGCAAGAGAAAAGATAGTGATAGACTGCCTAGCTTACCACCTCAGCAGGACGATGGTTATGAGGCTGTGCAATTGCCTCAGAGGCCATCTCAACCCAAGCCTGTTTTACTGTCACCTAATGAAACCTCGTCCCCAGAGTATTGTGCTCCATCACCACACCCTTCAAAGGATGTTTGTTCAACTGACACATCATTATCAGTAAATAGTGTACCCCAACAACCTGCTTCATCTCCTGTCTCAGGGAAGGGTAACAGTTCTTCTGAAAATGCCTATGAAGTTGTTCAAATAAACCCTGGAAAACGGAATGACAAAGACTTAAAAACTAACCAGGAGTTATTGTCTTCATTTACACCACCAAGACCTCCAAGACCTGGTGTTTCATCTGTCTCACAGTTTGACGATACCTCAAACATATACCAGCAGCCACGTTCAACTTCAGTGCCTGTGGGTGATGTATATGACAATGTGCATATCACAAATGTACTTTTATCAGTAGAGGAAGGACAGTATTTACCTGCGAAGACTGGTGACTCTGTAATCCAACATGAAGTAGGGTCATCATGCCCTCAGGAGGTCAAACCCAGTGAAGAAAGCACAGATGGAAGCCTGGAGATTGATTCAGGTGGAATGGGATGCAAGAATATTGAATCAGCTATGGAAGAAAGGCGGCAACTTCTGAAAGAAACTGAAGGCAAAGGAGGTGTGGTGCTGCTTTCTGTTCAAAAGGTACAAGATGAACGCTCAGCACCACCCACAGAGTCTTATGGTATGTCTGCTGTTACTTATTAATAAGAATTGTTATTGTTAACTTTCTAAGCCATCCTCTGCTGGTTAGGAGCAAGGATGGCACAGTCGGTTAAAGTGCAGCCTTGGTGCAAGAGGTCTTGAGTTCGATTCCCGGATCTCGCATCCTTGTTTCGACTTCTTTCCTTTCCGTGTAGCTAAGTAGCTTTAAATACCCGTTAAACGGAGCACTGATGGAGAGGGGGGAGTAAAATGAGTGCACCGTCGACCTCAGGTTTGTCAGTTGAATTACTGTTACGAGTTATCGACGTTAAATATGGTTGCTTTACTTTTTTTACTTTTACTTTTTTTATGTACAAGCGTTCTTTCAGAAAAAAAAAGCCATTTATAGTGGGAGTGTGGATCATAAAATTGTCAGCTAGAAAGAACAATAAGCCTGACTTGGCTTGTACTACTTGCAAAATGTTTCCTGTATTGCTTTGATTGTACAACGAAACAGCTTTGTGGGAAAGGGAACCTGGCCACCACCTTTAAACAAATAGGACAAAAACTTTTATTCTTGTCATAATTTCTTATTCAGTTTTAATGTTTAGAAGAACTTCATTAACGGCTAACTGCTATTTCCATTTTTCCTTGTGTTGAAAGCAGAAGCACTTGCAGCAAATCTTTTGTCTGGTATGTTGCTCTGTGTATGATTTAAAGCTCTTTAATTCTCTGTCATTGCTTTCTCTCTGTAATTTGCTTTTTCAGACTTCTAAAGTAAGAAATAATGATAATGACTGTTACGTTAAAAATAAGGTATTGTAATACTTGTTAATTAAAAAAAATTCTTTTAATGAACAAGTGAATTGCCATTATTTTGTAAGCTGACCTCATCATGTTAATCCAGTTTTGCAGAGTAGGAATCCTTCCACTGTTCTTCATCTTTCCTCATGGAATAACTCTTTCCTCACTTATCTTGTCAAATTAAGTAAATTAATTCTTACTAGCATTTTTCTTGCGTCAGTTTTCTCATTGTTGCTGAATTAACTATTCAGTAACTGATCACAGACAGTGCTTTTTATGCTATATTTGCAAGGGTGGACTAAGTTGTGTTCACAATGTTTCACTGGTCCCTACATTGTAAATACTTCTCTTTCAAAACTCTTTTTGGTTTTCCTGTATCCTCGAGGTTTTTTGTTTTGGTTAAAAAAAACCCCTTTAGCAAGCAGGTTTCTCTTAAAGTTCACAGGCCACAGGTAATATTTAAATGAACCCTTACTACTTAATGTGGCCCAAGATTTGGAAAGGTGAAGGGTTGTTTTGGTCTTGGTAAAATGGACACGTGGTCTGTGGTGCTTTCACCTTGGTTCCCTGCTAGCAGACGTCTCTTTTCTTTTGCATTCGCTGGGCTGAAGAGTATGGGAAAGGGACCTCTGCCAATGGTCGAAACTCGCTATGATCCAACCACCGTTCACAACCTTGGACGGCACTCTTCAAACCGCATGCCCCAGTGATATGTTTGCCGACTGTGATTTGAGCCTGCTATATCCGGTGCATTTCTTTACAGTAATTCCACTGCTGTTAAGTGAACCTACACAACATTAAGTATCACATGAGGATTGAGTTGCTAAGTAACCACTGTGCGTGCTCAACACAGTGAATTTCGACCCATGCCAGAGGTTTCTTTCCGGAACTCGTCCGCCCCAGTGAACACAAAAGAAATAGACCTCTGCTAGCGAGGAGTTACAGATATAACAGACTTTTGCAATGGCATGTCTTTTCTTGCAATTTAGCTGCTGAGGAAAGTGGGGAACCTTCATTGTTAGAACAAACAAGTAATGTACCGCCAGCCCCACCCATCGCTGTAGGGGGAGTCCCACCACCACCTCCTCCCATGATGATGGATGGCAATCTTACAAGGTCTTGTGCTGTCCAGTCCAAGCTGAAACTCAGACCTTTCTTTTGGAACAAAATTCCCAACAACCTGGTAAGTGAGCTCCTGAAAAGTTGTTTGTTAAATTAGATATTTGATTTTATTCACATGTACCTTGCAGCTCAACATGGCCTAATACTTTATCAACCCTTCCCCATGTGAGAATGAGACTTAAAGTTTTTACTCAGGTTAACACCAGACATTTTTACCAGGTTATTGAGGTGCTTCACCTGTAGAGGTGAATAGGTTTAAACTTAAGATTCGTAAAATTTTCTGAGTAAATGTTGATTGTTTTTACAGTATATGATAACTTATGTACCAGTAATAATGTTTCTAATGTGAGGAGGTCTGTATGGTAATGGTAATGGTAGCTTTATTTATAGATGGTAATACCTTCCAAGGCTGCTGCCTAAGAAAATTTTTCTGGTGCCCTTTGGGCTTCCAACGTGAAAAGTTAGTAGCCCAAGTCATTTTTTCAAGAGCCCAGAATTAATTAATTAAAAGTGAGGATGAATCACCTTGTGATAAGTTAGGTGCCCGGTCGGGCTACTCGTTCATAAATTTGGTCACCCCAGGTGACTGGGTGACCGTTAGGCAGCAGCCTTGCCTTCAGCCAAGTTTATAAAATGATAAAAGATTAACTAATTATCCCTAACTAAACTAAGTAACCTAAAATACTCTTAATAATAATAATAATAATAATAATAATAATACTAAAAAAAGAAACTTAAGGACTGCTAACCGCTGCACAAGACCAAGCATTACGGACGAATAGCATTAAAAACAGGATTGATAAAGAGGATATCTCTGATGTGTCGGTTATGTGGAGAACGAGAAGAGACCATAAGTCATATCGTAGCGGAATGTAAGAAATTGGTGCAAAGAGAGTATAAAATGTGACGACATGATAAAGTAGGCCAAGTTATCCATTGGAAACATCCCATGCAAAGACAAGTGGTATGATCATGACCCTGAAGGAGTTGTAGAAAACGATCAAGTAAAGGTGTTATGGGACTTCCGGATTCAAACAGACCATCAAATTGAGCATAATAGACCTGATGTAGTTGTTCTGGATAAGATAGAAAGATCATGTTATGTGATAGATATCGCGTGCCCTTTTGATACAAGAGTGCTGGAAAAAGAACGAGAGAAAATGGAAAAATACCAAGAATTAAAAAGAGAGATTGGGAAAATCTGGAGCTGCCGAAAAGTAATTGTCGTTGTAGGATGTTTCGTGTAAGTCTACATGAAGAGCGCAGATGTATATTTCATGCTGTCCTACATGATGTAGGGGCGCGTAAAAGCGGGCAGGCCATGGTTGGATTATTAAATATGTTTTGTTGTGGTTTAATCCGTGTCCATCGAGTCGTATCTTCTTCGGGGATTCTACAGTCGTACCAATTGTCATTGGTGCACTAGGGACGTTCAGCAAAAATTTGAAAACATCGTTGAAGAAAATTGAACTAGATTGCACGTATTACTACAAAAAGCCTCCTTGTTGGGAATGGCAAGAATCTTGAGAAGAACACTAAACACCTAAGGCCATAGGTCGTGGCTTGATGCCTAGTTTATAAGCCATGTTAACAACATATCGTGTGAATGAACGAAATAATAATAATAATAATAATAATAATAATAATAATAATAATGACGATGATAGTAATTACTTAAATGGCCATTTCCCATAGGTGCTTTTTAGGGGAAATGAAACAAATCCTTATCATACTGCAGAACAGAACAACTTTTGAGAATCTCAGCCTCCTAGAGGGAAACCATTATTTTGTCCCATTGTCCCAGGGATTACGATACTACCATGAACAACTTCAACAAGTGGTCAGAACGGATCTTAAACAGGGCAAACATCCTAACCTTGAGGAAGGAGATGTTTAGAGGTCATGGAACCTATTAACAAACAGAGTGTCTTTTTAGTCCTTGTGCATTCTCTCAATATTTAGGAATAATGTCAAGACTCTCAGGTCAAATTTCTTGATATGGTATTACTGTGTTTGTTTATCCGCAGGGTTTTCCAGGGAAAAAACTGCTACACTTTCGTTACACTATCAGCCCCTTTAAAGAGAATTTAAAAGCTCTTTATATGAACATAAGTCAGATTGGCAAAAGGAGGTTGAAACGAAGGTTGTTTTATTTGTCGCACCTCTAGCTCTGTTTTTGTATGATTCACCAGGTGTCCAGTTCACTATGGTTGAAAGCCTCTGATCGCACCAAGAGTATCAACTTGGAATTACTGGAAGATATGTTTCGGGTTGATGAAAAAGAGAAAGCTGTGAATTCTGGTGAGCTCACTGTAGAAAAGTTAACATTTTACAACTTGTTTGGATCAATGTGCACCTTTTGTAAGACCTCGCTGGATTGGTTGGAAAAAAGCTAGAGACAAAAAGAAAGCTGTAAAACGTAGTAGCAATACAAATGCAGCTTATGAAAATATGATGAAATAATTGGAGGTTTGGTGCAGACATAGTTAATCTACCTACATCTATTAACTATGGGGCAGACTAACATTCAATTTTATCCTTTTAGTGCAGTCAAAGCCTGCAGCAAAGATGTTACTGGATCCAAAAAGAGCCCAAAATCTGGGTAAGGCTGGGTGCTCAAATCTTCACCTTAAATCAAGTTTAAGAAAAGTAGCTGTTCTTTTCTTTTGCTGTAATTTTTTGATTTGCCTGCCCTAAAGAGATTCGATATGTGATGTTCAAGCAGTATCTTTGCACGCAGAGACAACTCTTTTGATTTTCATTTGATAGGAATATTCCTTAGTGGATTCAAACTGAGTGTGAAACAGATTGATGAAAAACTCAGTGAATTTAGAGGTGAAGAAGCTCTGCCCATGGATCATGTCAGAACGCTCAAAAGGTAGTTATTATTAGCATGAATAGAATTGCATTGTTTGTAACCTTGTAGGGCAGACTACAGATAGTGACCACCTGAGATACATGAATGGTGATCATTGCACATTCGTATCATTGAATTGATGCGTGTTGTGTGATTGTCAGTCAATTTTTACTTTTGAATTTAGAGAACAAGCCATTTCTGAGTCACCTTGAGCCTCTTGTAATCAGCCCTTGTGAAGGGATTCATGGTGTTTGTCAACATGTTTGTGACCCATTGTCCAGTGATTTCGAGTAAAGTAATGCCCATTACTACAACAGTATGACTGAGTAAGAAATGTGTTCAGTTACCGTATTATTACCATCATGGACCTTTCGGTGGGGTTTGACTCTCCTGAAATACTACCTGGCAGGAGGAAAACATCCCTTGAAATTAACCAGCCAGTCTTGTAGGTAACATTGATATGTCATTCCGGTTTAATGTGAACACCAGGTTCCTTCCGTCAGCTGAAGAGGCTGAGATGTACAAGAACTACAAGGAAGATCCTAGCAAGCTTGTTCCAGAAGATCAGTTTATGATGAAGGTAATATTAAATGGACAGCATAAAAAAGAAACCTTTTTTTTCGATTTCGATTTTCACTTCTAAAATAATAAAGAATCAGTATGTCAAAGAACTTAGTCGTTTGATTTTTAAAATGAAGAGTCTTCCGTCTCTTACTGCAAGGGACCCGTAGGGAAGAGAGACTGATGAGTTGCTGATCTTAGGGGTGGGCTGGGTCGAGGATCCGCCGTTTTAATTTGGATGGAAAATAGAGGACCTTTGACTTTCGGCGTCTAGAAATTTTGTTTCAATCTGAGATTTCGGGAGCAGTCAGATACTATGCGCCACTGTAAGAGGCACCAGTGTTCTAAGACACCATGTTGCCATATGTGAAGTATCCAGGTGGCTCTCGGATTCCAGATCCCAGCCCGTGGATTCCGGATCCTGAATAGTGGATCCCAGATCCCGAGTCGTGGATTTCGGATTCCAAACTCATGGGTTTCACCGAAAAAGGATTCCACCGAAATCTGTGGGTTCTGGATTCCATATAATGGATTTCCGGATTCCAAGCCTCACTCTCAAAATCCATTACCTGCTGATAGCTTTAGTAAATAAAGAATAAATGCTATACCGAGTAATTGCATTGTGACTAAACTTGATAGACAACAAATGCAAGGAAACGATGTTATG
>NC_090892.1:69358075-69363075 GCF_036669925.1 Montipora capricornis | reverse complement strand
CCATTTGATTACCCATACTAATTTATCTCTTTACCGATCGTTTCTGGTTTTCACAGATGTTAACACAGTAGTCTCCCAAACCTACAACCATGAAGATAACAGCTTGACATTTTAATTTGGAGTTTGTTTTTTTTTTCAGTGATGAGGAAAGATCTACTTAAAATAAAGAAACTTTCTAGTGACCTTTTCCTGAAGCGAAAAGAGACAAATCCTCTGGATGTGAAACTTCACAACGATGTCGACGTATCCTTTGCAACGTTGCACGATAAGTTATAAGTTTTCTTTACATTAGCGCTTCTCAACTAAGCAAAATAATTACGCCACGGAAACGGTTACCATTGACCTGTTGGCTTAGTCATTTGGGTATATAGAGCGTTTTCACCTGACGTGACGGCGGCCATCTTGTTGTTCCAAAACAAAGGAATGGCGGTCATGATTGTGTACCAAACTATTCCTCCGGGATTTGAACTCTATTTTTATGCAAATAATTTCTTTTGCTTCAGTAATCCAATATGGCTGCTGGTCACGTGAGTGAAAACGCTCCATTGGAGTGCATACTGTGCGAAAGGTCGTGGGCTCAAACTCCACGTGGAACAACACTTGGTTAATTAATGAGGAGAAAGTGCTGCCTTTGTAATGACATCTGCAAATGGATAGATTATCTGGTATTATCGGTTAGGGGCTGTAAATCGTAGGCCTCAGTGGTCTCACCGCTCTTGTACAACAGGGAACACTTAGTAAAACATAAGTGATCTATTCACAGTCAGAACAGATTATTCACAGTCAGAACAGATTATTGACTTTTATATCGCGTAGGCCTGAATTTCAGCCGCCTCCCCCGCTCCCTAAGTCAGGAGGAAGCGGCTGAAATTCAGGCCTATCTGAATCTAAACTTGACGGAGTATTAGTTGACTGGATACTAAATGACACGATCATGGGTTGGAGACGTGTTTAAGCCTTTAATTTCTTTGAGGCTTCTTCACAACTGCCGAAGGTGTTCCATTAACAGCGATGATCTTTTACTTTGAAAAGTGTTTATCCGTTGTTCCAAGATATGAATCTCATTTGTATTAAATTTATTGTTGTCGGGAAGGTAGTTCATTTGTACGTCTTATTCACACCTGGATGCAAGCAGAAGGGTTCAAGTAAAGAGGGGATGGCTGGCTGGCCTGTTCGAACATATCCCCTAAGAGCTTAACAATGGGGAGTTCTAAAGGAATACACGCTGCCACAAATACGCAATTATCCCAACTTTTTAGTGTTATAGATTCCTTGAAACGTGGGGTAATGTTGTAAAACTTTGCTTTGCAAAATGGAGATTAGTGTCACTGCTATTTTTCTTTAACATCCTTCCAATAATAAAGTCATTTGTCAGCGAATACGAAGAAAAGCTAAACGACTTGTGCGACAAGTGTAAAGAGATGAAGCAGATCTACAACAAGGTTTTGGTGAGTAAGAGTTGCATTGACATAAATGTGAGTGCTGCAAGCTGTTCTTGAAACTTTTGAATCCGAAAACTTTATTTTCATTTGAGTTTTTGTGATTTGTGTGTATCAGGGGCGGATCTAGGATTTCTCTTAGGAGGGGTGCACTACTAAAAAATGTCGTAGCTGACTGGTGACGTATTTTTTTTGCAGAATGCCAGTTGTATTAAAAAGCCGCAGATCATCTTGGGGAGGGGGGGGGATGCGCACCCCTGCACCCTCCCCCTAGATCCGCCCCTGCGTAAGAATTGTCCTCAACAAACAGTCCGTCTTTCTCTTAACCATCGAGCATCATGTGAAAAAACAAACAAACAAATACACCAGAGTAATAATGGCTGCGAATGACTCGTACCCCAGATTTTCTGTGTTTATTTCTCAAATTTTATTTCTCTGTTTTTTGTGTTTGTTTAAGACCCGAGCAAACGTCTTCCACAACCTTTTGATTTCGTTTACGATGTCAAACGTTTTGAGCATCGCTATTCCAACAAAATCGAACGGATGTTGAAACAAATGCTGAAGTCATTTGCCCAGGCCTTCAGCTGCATTAGGCGCGACGGAGTACGAGAAGGAGTGTTGCTTGTAGTTTATCAACTTTAGCTGTCAGCATTTTTGTTTTTTTGAGGTTTCTTTTGGTGAACCACAAAGTAGTGATTCAGAAGAACTGTTTGAACCTATCAGCACTTTCATGGATCAGTTCGAGAAGGCTTTGAAAGACATGCAGGGAAGCAAACATAACAAGGGGAACAAACTAGAGGGGCTCAGGTGAGTTATCGTGCAAGGTGCTGTTTGATGGCATTAGCACATTCATAGCTGAGGTTAAAAAGGCCGTGCCAGAAATGCAGAGAAGCCAAGTCAATTAAAGGCTTCATACTAGAGAGGCTTAGGTGATTGTTTTATGAGGTGCTTGTACTGAACACGTTATTGAATGCGGACCAGCGATCGAGGGGATGTTACTGTTTTGGCCAAGTTTGGTTGAAGTGGGGTCGTCCAACAACGAAGACAAAAGTGTGGAGGCCGGCGTTATTTGATGAGCTTTGCTTGAGTTCAAAGGAGTTTGCTCTCGCGCTATGATTGTGGATTCTTCACAAATCAAATAAGTTCAGATCAAAAGAGGAGATAACTGTCCTTATTACTGGGTTGCCGTAGGCATCCCAGTCGGAAAATGGGTAGATTATTTTTTTACTGGGTTGCCTTATAAGGCAAACCCAGTCGAGGTCTGCGTTTAGTTTGTTTGTTTTCTTTTTTTTCTTTTTTTTCTTTTTTTTCTTTTTTTTTTTTTTTTTTCCGTGTCGGTAAAAGTCTTGCCTGTCACTCCCCTGGTAAGTGGTGTCTTTGTGGATAGAGCCTTCTGCGCGTATTTTCGTAGGATCGAGAGGGTAGTGGAACTGCGTAGATTTCTCTGGTGGACACAGTAGAATCATTAACTTAGCCTGCAATGGCGTCGAAAGTCATGCAACGCGAATGGCGTTTTAGTGGATCCTTAAACAAATATACCCTTATGGAGCTCAATAATGGAAAGTCAGTTGGATAAACTAGGCATGAATCTCAAAAGCGACGAGTACTGGACTTCGACAACAATCTATCCCCCGTCGAGACGAAATCAAAGTGAGCAGTATTTACCTGAAGTACAAGGTAATTTGACACAATTGAGTTTGTTGTCTTCACGCACGCAATGAAATAGGAAGAGGTTTTCGCCTCTAAGAGCAAATATGTTGTTTGTTTCAATAAAACTTTCGCTGGAAAAGGATTCTGTGGTATTTTCTGCCTTTGTGAATTATAATATCATGTTGTGTATTGAATTTTCGAGCTTAAGGTTGAAATGTGATATGCGAGAAGTTTTTTAGTTTTGCTCTGTAAGCGGGAAGGGTTCACAGGCCTGTTGAAAGCGTGCTTGAGTTTCAACAAAATGAGCCCCAAAATCAGTGAAAACTTGTGACGCAGATGAATAATAAAGTAGCTGCTATTTCCAAAATGATGGAATTACCTGGTGATAATAACGTCGTACGCGTCTTGGAGAGTAAATTTTGACTTTGCATAAACAAGAGTTGGGCGATTGTGATCTTTGTTTTGACTTCGCTCATTTCATTGTCAAACTTTATAACACTTGACAGAAAAAGAAACTTTTTAAAAACCCGGTATCTTGCCATCATTTGACACAGATGCTTCACTGTTTGACGAGTAAACATGCAGCGGTAACGTAATCACGGCGCCCGCTGAATTCCGGCCATGTCACTTTTCGATTTTGCAATTTACTTGAACGTAGCAAAAATCTCCCAAAATGTTTGTCGCTGATCGTAACTTTTTATATTCTATATTCACGGTTCAAAATTAATGTTGTTTTCATGTCGTAAATATTTTATTCTCGATCGACCGTCCGGGAAACTTCCTTCTGCTCTTTCTGAAAACTGTGTATCAATAGTTATTTGCTTTTTCATCAATATTTGTCTTGCATAAAGCAAGCTAACAAGATCTGTACCTTGCTGAGTTCGCATTTGTTAGAGTTAATAGTATTTTCGGTCCGATGCTTCTGTTTTAAGAGGGGTACATTGTTTCGGTCTCCCATCCAAACACTAACCCCGCCCGGCAGGGATTAACTTCAGTGAACTTTAGTATTAGAAAGCCTTCAGATGCTCAGAGGGCACACTTGTGGTAAAAAGAAGTTGTGAGGGAACTTGAAAATTATCAACATGTCAGCCCAGAAGCCAATGTTTCTCGCTTCTCTTTTATTTGTTATTCTTCAGAGACTGGAATGCTGTATTTCAATACCACACAATTCAGTGCCTTCTGATTTTCTGTAGCACGTACCACAGGCAACCCAGTGTATGCTTCACAGAAGCATCTCGTTTTTTTTTATTTTCCGTGTCGGTAAAAGTCTTGCCCGTCAGTCCCCTGCTAAGTGGTGTCTTTCTGCATAGAGCCCTCTGCCCGTATTTTCTTAGGATAGAGAGGGTAGTGGAAATACGTAGACTTCTCTGGTGGACACAGTAGAATGATAAACTTAACCTGCAATGGCGTCGAAAGTCATGTAACGCAAATGGCGTTTTAGTGGATCTTAAACAAAATATACCCTTATGGAGCTCAATAATGGAAAGTCAGTTGGATAAACTAGGCGGGCGGTGAAAACAAATACCTGGAATCGTAAAAGCGACGAGTAATGGACTTCGACAACAATCTATCGCCCGTCGAGCAGAAATCAAAGTGAGCTGTATTTACCTGAAGTACATGGTAATTTGACACGATTGAGTTTCTTGTCTTCACGCACGCAATGAAATAGGAAGAGGTTTTCGCCTCTAAGAGCAAATATGTTGTTTGTTTCAATAAATTTTTCGCTGGAAAAGGATTCTGTGGTATTTTCTGCCTTTGTGAATTATAATATCATGTTGTGTATTGAATTTTCGAGCTTAAGGTTGAAATGTGATATGGGAGAAGTTTTTTAGTATTGCTCTGTAAGCAGGAAGGGTTCACAGGCCTGTTGGAAGCGTGCTTGAGTTTCAACAAAATGAGCCCCAAAATCAG
>NC_090892.1:69350575-69353075 GCF_036669925.1 Montipora capricornis | reverse complement strand
TTGAATTTTGCTGTGAGAAAATTTGATTGGGAAAAACCCCTGAACATTTCACAAAACATGAGGTCACTCGAAATATATTTATTTCAACACATCGTGACAACGTCCAAATATGGTCATAGCGCTCTCAATATTCGTCGTTTGCGTACTCAACAGATATCCTGCGATATACGCAATTTTGTGTGTTGCGGAGAAAAAAATGGTAGTTTTTCAAGCTTTTTTTCCAATAAACGTAGAAAATTGTGTATTGTCATCAATTTGTTGTCGCGGAATATCGCCTGATTTTAGCCAACTCGACCTTCGGCTTCGTCAGCTAAGTATCAGGCGATGTTGCGCAAGATTGAGCAGGATAATTGATATTTTTTGCTTGGACAGTCACGATTACCCAATTTCGTGAAGGTAGCGAGTAATCTTACGTCGTGTTTAATAGGATTACCATTTAGAATAAGGTTTCTCGATGTTTCTTACTCAGTCTACGTTTCCACTGTTTTGCAAATACTAGTTTTCTTGCTATTACGTTCCTTCCTTTACTTTCTGCAACGCTCTTCGAAGAACACAACGGAATGGATACGTCTCTAATCAAAGAAGATATTTTTTTGTCTTTCGATAAACTAGATTTCCAGTCGGGTCGTTTTCTCCGTCAAAAAACAGGTTCGCTTGTATTGCTCCAGTTTTTAACGCATTGCAATTTATTGAAAAATTATATATACATATACGTTGATAAAGCAAATGTGACGTGTTTAAAGCACGAAAAATGACAATTGAAATAAAGTTTAATGATCCTATGAAACACCAGAATAAATATTCGAGGTGCCCTGCACAAAACAGTTTGTCTCTTCGTTTCTAAACTTCTTGTGCTCCTTGGCCATTGGAGACCGCCTGGATAGATTTTGTGCAAACGCAAGAAACATTGTTTTGACTGGCTGTGACGAAAATTAAACGAAACGGGAAAAAGGTCTCTAGGCACCTTCTGGAGTCTCGGCAGGCGAAGTCTAGAGCGATTCGCAAGTCAGCGTGAGGCCAAAAGGATTTAAAAGTCTGCTCAGTTGCAATAGCCCATATTGGTCGAGATCGATATTATGAAAACGATATTTGGATGACTGATGACTGTTTATTTAAAGGAAGTTAGCATTACAGGCAAATGGTTTTGAGGAAGTCCTTTACGGAAAGCCACTTGAAAAATCTAACCCAAAAGTTTCCGGTGACCTTCTTTCCAGCCAACACTGAATACTTTCCGTTTAACCTCCTCTTGTGATTGCGACACTATTCAATCAATTGTCTGACGTTTCCTCGCGAAGTCGCAGTTGAATGTTGGCGTGGTTAAAGCCATTTTTGTCCTTGCTTGAAGCTAACACGGGGATACCAGGATGGTGAAGTTCGATGACGTCAAGGTTCGTTAGCGGAACTCGGTATGGTAAAATAACGCAGCTCACAGTTGACGTCCGAACGTTTCAGCATTCAGACGTCATCTCATAATCTGAGTGACCTGTGTCATCATCTTAAAATCTAATAAACCTCTCGGGTCCAGTTTAAATAAAACGCAAACATAGAAGAAAACATTTTTACAACCTTGCATCACATTTCCATACAATACAATACATTCTTTATTTTCTAATAACTTACTAGAAATCTCCTTGTGACGTGCAATTACAGAAGTTTAATTTGTTGAGTGTTTGTGGATGTTTGTCTTGTTGGCTTCCATATTAGCCAATATTGTTTTAACTTATGTCGGGCATGGAACCCTAAAAAAAGTAAAGGAACAAGCTTTTACGACTACAGGTTGCCGACGCAGTAGTGAGAGTACTAGCCTCCCACCAATGTGGCCCGGACTTGGCGTCACATATGGGTTGAGTTTGTTGGTTCTCTTCTCTGCTCCGAGAGGTTTTTTCCCGGGTACTCCTGTCGTCCCCTCACCAAAACGAACCTATGATTTGCTATGAGTTGATTTGATTTTGTTTTTGTATAGATCTAGTGACCCCAATTAACGCCCAAGCACGCACGAAATACCGGTTGACACTTACACATTAAAAGTTCATAATCACTATTACATGCTGATATTTGTTGTTGCAAATATAGTGTAATGGTCAACTATTTTAATAATTTTTTTAGACAGGTTACCTTGTAAAAAGAATACTAATCTGTACGCGGACTAAGGACGACATCTCTAGTTACACATACAGTTAATCATAGTATTGCTCAGGCAGTCGATAACGTTTGATAGTTTTGGATAAAGCGTAAACATATTAGTCCTTGAGGAAATGAGGCGGCATATTTTCTTTCCAAAGGGGGATTATCAGAAAGGAAATCATCTCTTTACGGGCTACGTAGCTGTATGTTTTGGGGAACCACAGCTTTATGGTGATGGTAACATGAAGACGTTCCCGTGAGTGAAATTTCGCTCTCTCTCCTAGCTTTTTCAGTGTAAGTGGGTCGTATATTTACCGATGGAGTTCCAAAATTTTTATTCAGAGGACTTTTTGGGCTTGTTTTATATAGCCGTTAT
>NC_090892.1:69318075-69338075 GCF_036669925.1 Montipora capricornis | reverse complement strand
GACTAAGTTCTAATGAACACTGGTTGTTACCAGTTAGCAATTTCAAAATTATTGTAGATAACTTAATTATCTTTGACAAAATTAATTGGGGTTGAAATTTAACATTCCATTGTGGGCTCAAAGATTTAAAGAAAGAACCTTGGCTCATAAAACGCAAGTGCCACCTGCCACTAGAATGCCATATTCTTTGCTTGCAATCTATCTGGTATGCATTGTAGGATAATGAGTCTAAGACACTGCAGAGAGTATAGGAGTGTTTTATTTGAGGCCAAACAGAGATGGAAGTTTTGGGTATGAGAAAAGTCCACTCAGGTGGTTAATGGGTACTCTAAATGAGATTTTGCCGGAGAAACTACATACCAGAGCTTATGTATAACTTGTGCTACAAGGCTTTTCCAGAATTTGGTTGAGGAAAAGATCGCAAGGCAGCGAATGGGCCACAGCTCCAACGCTCTGTTTAAATACCAGTTGCCCTGTGAGGAGTAATCTTTTCAAGCAAGCAAAATTCTTGGCCCAAGCGTAGTTTCTTCTGATGATTGTTATTCCAAAGTCGTTTCGAACTTGCATGAAGAGAAGAAAAAGGGGTCATGCAGTGTTACGTGCTCAGAATTTTGTGATTTTCAACCAGATATTCCTGATGACATTCTAGCAAACATAATTTTACCATCCACTTCAAGTTCATTTGATCTGGATCATGGATATTTCTGAGGAAATGTTTAATAGCCAGTATTGATTTACCATCCACTGCAAGTTCTCATCTCTCTCATAAGTCTGATGAAACTCAAGCAAGTTTAAGTTTGGCATCTGGTGCACACATTGTTGTTTAAAAATGTAGCTGCAAATGCTCTTTTTAACAACTGTAGTATCAACTTTATTTTGAACTCTAAGTAGAAACTGTGAGATTAATAAACACGGCTCTGTCAGGAATAAAATAGTTGTGTGTCTGTCATTTTTGCATCCTTGTTTAATTGCTTTAAAACGGAGGTTTTGGTATTTTGTATCAGCTCAGCTGATATAGAATGTTAAGTAATTAATCTATTATTATTCTCATTCACGTAAAAGCCTTCGCCCGCAGAATTAGGTAATTGCATAACTCCAAGCTCCCATGGCAGCTATTCTATTGGCCCTAGAAGTCCCCTGGGAAATTCTCAAGACCTTTAAAACGCTGTGGCATGCAAATAACTCTCTTCTCCCAAGTCTTCTGACTCAAAAGTGTCTGCAAATTTCGTTTCCCCGCAAGTACAGCCAGCGCTGCTGAAACCTTGTTGTTTCTATGGCCCACATACCAGTGGAACCCGGGCCAGCCATTGTCGCCGCTATCACCCCAGCAGTTCCTAACCAGCACATGCTCCGCCTGTAGAGGCTCCGTGTTTCTATATTTACACTTTTACCCTTCCTGTTCCCTGTTCATTTTCAGCACGCACGTGTAGTTTTAGTTTGGTTTTTTACCAGGTATCTCCCCTTTTATTTTTTATCATGCAACCTGTCAGGTATTTGTTGGTTGTTTACAAGATGTCATTTTACTAAAGCTCCATTATCTACCAGAACATGATAATTATTTGAATTCTAGGAGGTTGTTTTTACTCGTCCAGACTCGCCCTTTTTGGTCGAACCTGCTTTGTTTTTACTTTACCCCCATTTCATGTAATCTTCTATCTTTTATTACAACTTGTTTTCTTGTTAATATATATTATCCCTTCCTATTTGGCTAGGCAAAGTTTGATTTGCATTTGTCTGACTTTTCACTCTTGTTTCCTGAACTTGTCTATTTGCGAGAATAGCCATTTGTTTTGTTGCCCATAGTTTTGCTCCCTTGGGTTGCTTTGTCAAATTCGCTAAAATTTTGATTATACCCATTTTTCCACATTCCTATACTGTCACCCCAATCGTTTTTTTCTTTTTCATCCTTTCTCCACACTTGAGTCGTGACCAGGGGGAATTCCTAAACACACTCCTTTTCCAGTCTTTGGAAAGTTTCCCGGCTCAACTCGGCTGTGGGGTTCCATCCCATCCCCCCTCTTATGCGAATCATTCCTGTCCTTTAGATCTCTACTCTAACAGACTTTTCAGGCCAGATCAGAGATACCGCAGGCCACTCTACGGCTTTGGTCTGGTGTGACTTGGAGGGAAAGCCCACAGCTGGGCAAGGCCACTGCTGTCTATTGAATCCATCGCTTCAGGAAAGCATTACATGTGAAACAGGTTTTGGGAAGATTTGCTGTTATCAGACTACTTATACATGTCCAGAAATGCACACAATAACAAAATTGGCAAAAAAACCCCAAAATATCATCAGACTGAATAAAGGGTGCCTGACTGGCTATCCATAAATTTGTCTGCTTTAATAAAGCAGGAGCAATTTCCTTGGCACTGGCAAAATTCTTTCACCCATAACTTATCCTTCATGAGGCATAGGGTAGTTTATTAGGCGAATGTGAATTAATTACTATTCTCATTTGGGTAAAAGCCTTCTCATGCCGAATTAGGTAATTGTATACAGTGTAACTCCGTGCTCCTGTGGCAGCTATTCTATTGGCCCTAGAAGTCCCCAGGGAAATTGTCAAGACATTTAAAGCGCTGTGGCATGCAACTTTCTCTCTTCTTGCGAGTCTACTGACTGAACAGTGTCTGCAAATTTCCCCACCCTCCTCCTCTTCAGTGGCGCTGGCTATTTCCTCTTTCAGCTCACCCTATACGTTATGCAATGAGGCATAGGGTAGCTTATTAGGCAAATGTAAATTAATTACTATAATGTATTAAGTTCAGAGAATACAGAAGACTAATAGGCTAATTAGTATTCTCTATCAGATTCATACAGAATACTTATTTGAGAGCAATAATTCATTATTAATTCATTAACCCCAGTTTTTCCCTGCTACCTTTTCAAGCCCTCCCCAAGCTTTCAGACAGTAACAATTTGTATTGGGTTTACTATGATATTCATGTGACTCAAATTGCATTTTTGGATGGCTTACTCCGTCATGAATTATTGTTAATGAATTTTATAAGTAGTGTTTTCTATTAAACACTGAGTACCCTTGAAAAATTGATTAAAATATGTGGACTAATATTTTGAAGCAAATAAGAGATTGAAAGAGTTTTGCTCTTAGACGAAGAATACCTGTTAGGATCCTGGCATTCACCAAACTACTACAGATATTGGTGTCTATCTGGTTGAAGCCCTTACTTTTTTTCTTGTTTTAAATTGCCCATGTGAGGGCAATGATGGATAATATTTTCTACAGTTCATGTCATTACATATTTCACGTTTGATTTGATTGGCCAGGATTGTTGTCCTGTTTATTGCATGGATGCACACTGTCAGTTAAGTTAGCTGAGAAAACAAAACCATTAATAAACTTAATTTTGTTTATAGTGTTTAGACTGTAATGCATTGAGGCAACAGCATAAACGTCTGCGAAAAACTGAAGAATTTCTTAAAGACTTGGAAATGAAGCGCAACATGGTAAAAGACTTGCTTGGTGTGATAAAACAGCTGCAAGACCATCTATGCACTCAGCATCAAGTCATTTCTGAGCAGAAATTTAGCTGTCATAACTGTGGCCAATACACTATCAAACAAGATCTGGTACAGAAAGAATTGACTCTCCTTCATCATGAGTTGCAAAGAATGATACAGAGTAATCGAAGAATTTCAGTCAGCGGGATTCCTGCTGACAGAATCTACAACTTGGCAACAAGAACATATTCTGTATGTGAGGAGCATGTAGAGATGCATATGCAAAGCAGAAATCGACGCAGTTCCTGTCAACATTCTGAGGACAGTGCAGACTCTGATGACAATGAAATTATTGAAGGGCCATTAATGGTAAGCAATGCGTTGACAGTTGATCTGAATATTTCTTTTCAGTTAAAAGCTTGCAAGTTCATTTATAAGAATACCTATTTACCAGTAGTAAATGATACTGTGAAGAATGGTCATGCTTAGTCAGGCTTATCTACATGTATGTTTTATTTTGTTGTGAATTGTTATATGTATCATGTTTCTTTGCTGTTTTGTTTGCACAGAACTCTATGATTTCAACTTGATTGATGGATATTGAATTACTTGTACATTATAGTTTCAGATGACACGTGAAATATTAGTCTTACAATTATTTAACTTTTTCGAATCGACATTGAGTGGTAAATTTGCGAGTTTTAACACTTTGATGTACAGCTTAATTAAATATTGTTGCAAAATTATATAAACCACTGCAGGCTGGGATTTGTTTATCACTTGAGATTTGTAGCTCCTATGGATTGCATCACTGATGGTAATAATATTGGAAAGGGTAATATAATTATTATAATTCTAAATTGTTATATTAAAAGAGGAAAAAATTGGTATCTGTTTGACATTGATTTGATGTAGTTTTGTTACTTCTTGTACTCTGCAGTGTGCATTAAATGTGATCATGGGTATTCGGAGGCGACGTAAAGCAACGCAGTCAATGAAGACCAAAAAGACTCCTGGTAAAGAAAAACTGAAGGTATATATATTTTTTACACCAATGCTGCCCAAGGCATAGGCTGCTTAACACACTAAGTCTAAAAAACACAGTCTTCTAAGACAACAAGAACACTCTGAAGTTAAAGAAACAATCTCATCCTATCATTTGCATTTTCACCCCCATGTGACCTGTCTGGCGTGATTGAACAAAAGTGAACTGCCTGTGATGGAACATTTCTGGCACCACTGGAACCAAAAACTTGAATTGGAAGGCCTGATTTACTCCACAAAAGACCACATTTATTGAAGTCTTTTGCACTGTGGGTGTGGTGCTTATTTGAGAACAATTAAATCACTACATATTTATTTAACAAAAACCTCGTGAAGATCAATGGGTATGAGCTAGTGGAGACTATGGTGAGTGAGTATCGTCTGTGGGCTTAAATTGGCAAGAACCACGTCACGCAGTCACATAGTCAAATCATCACAAATAGGTATAATTTGTGGGTTCAAAATTAACTTATAGCTATCTGATTTTTTGTGGGCTTCATTTGGGTGTCACATGGTCTCTATCTTTCACAGATGATGTATTTATCATATTTCTCACAGCTTGATGTATTTCTCACATACCGTAATAAATAACTCTTAATTTAACCATGATCTGGATGCTCACATTTTTAATTTTATTTTTAGCTTGCGAAATCCAACAGCAATCCGCTTTCATCTGATAGCAATAAGCTATCACATAGAGAAAGCTACTTTTTGGCTCAGGAAAATCCAGTCAGGATGCCAAACCTGTACACGTGTGGTGACTGGTCTGGGGTCCCTTCACATAAGGTACATGACTGTATTGTTTATTGCAAATGTGGGTCTTATTTTTAATGCCAGTTGTTGTTTATAAAATAATTCAGATCTTTTTTTTATGCTTCAATTTCTGTCATTTACTACTGTAAAAGATTTCACTCACTAACATGAATATTGTTGATAAATCATCTGAGTTATGGAATGGCATATTTAACAATTAATTATTCGGTGAAGACAAGGTGAAGATCAGTGAATAAAAGTTACTGAGACGAAATCGAGGTTTTTATTCACCGATATTCACTGAGAGCCAGAGGTATATAATTGTTTTAGTATCATTACATAGGTGATTTTTGTAAAAATATGCATTTTCTTTAAGACAATTAATTTCTTCGTCTGACACCTCTACAAAGTGGCTTGCGGCCATTTTGAAAAACCGTTTAGGTGATTATCACGTAATAATTACCTCAAGTGCAACCAATCAGCGTAGAGAATTTTCGGTAATCACCTATCAGGGCTCGACACTAACGGTAGCCAACTAGCCACAGGCTAGTGAAATTTCAGTTTTGGCTAGTAGATTTTGAGCTTCCCCTAATACCATTGGGGCTTGTAAATATTGTGAAGCAGTGGAGTTCGGGACGAAAACAAAAATGAAAATTATTTGATATGGATAAGGCAAAAGGAGATAATAGAAACTAACAGCAGAAAACTGTGAGCGGATTCTATGGGATTTACTGCCTATAAAAAATGATAAGTTGAAAAAAAAAAAGCTGAAGAGGAAACCATCGCGGATTACACTTTCCTCACGCCACGTTACGAACCATTAACAGCCCAGTCAAAATGTTTTTGAGTAGTAGGCAAGCTGGCTATAGTAATAGGCAGCAGAGGCAAAAGGAAAATTTTGAAAATGTTGGCTTCAAATTGTTGCATCTGGTGCATTTTAGGGTAAACTGAGCCCCTATTAGATAGCATTAAGATAACAGTAATAAAGAGTCACACAAGACCTTCAATTTTCAAACTGAAGTTATATTCCGCCAGAAGCATTATTTGGAAAAAGGATAACTATAGTACAAGCAAGTACTTCTCAAATGTGAAAGTGAGAAACAATTAGAATTTCAATCGATTTCAATTAAACTCTTCAAATCGTTTGAGCAATATATTATCTCAATGCAAAGCTATGGGTTTCCGGGGCTACATACCTGATACCGTACGAAAAAATTTAGAAATTTGCGGAGTCCCTGCGCCAACGTCACGAGGTCGTTTGGATGCCATATTGTTGTACTTGCAACAACCATGACCGGCAGAAGCGATCGTGTGCGGCTCGGGGTTACCGGGGTTACGTGATGTATTTTTTACTTACAATTTGAACTAAAAGTTTAGAAGAGACCTTATAGCCTGAGAAACGATGAAGGCTAAAAGTACGCAGTCGAAATGTAGTGATTAAACGGACAATATAGTAAGAAAAATGATAATACTTTATAAGTATAATTTGTACTTTACAGTAATGAACAACAACTCGAAACAACCTCGTCCTGAATACAAGTCCCACAAGTGTGAAGTAAGCGGCAGATATTTCATTGTAAGCAGCCAAATAGCCGGCTGCCGGCACATTTTGACTGGGCTGCATTAATCACGTGTGAAATCATGCGGAACTTCTCGGCTGCCCAACAATTTGATCGACAGTCAGCACTACAAACGTCACAAAAAGATAAGAATGACAGAATTCCCTACACCCTCACTTTCCATCCTCATAATCACGCAGTTAAAAGTATCATCTTCATAGCTTTAAATTACTCCAAAATGATCCCGAGACTTGTAGAATCTTTTCGCAACTTCCACTTATTTCATTCAAACCCGACAAAAACGTAGGCAACTTTTTAGTTAGAAGCGCGCTCAAAACTAACGAGCAACCCGGCACTTTCAAATGCGCGCGCTCACGATGCAAATATCGGGATCTAAGCGATCTCTTAAGATCACCGATCGTTTCACATGTACCTTCGCCAATGTCGTTTATTGCATAACCTGTACGTTTGGCAATAAATTATACATTGGGGAGACAGATAGACGACTAGGCGACCGATTCCGCGAACACCTTCGCGATGTTGAGAAGAATGACAAGGATGCATCTAAGCCAGTCGCTCGCCATTTTAATCTCCCTAACCACTCCAAAAAACACAGGGCTATCTGCGGCCTTTCCCTACATCTAGGTACGACGGAAAGCCGCAAGAATCTGGAACAAAAATTCATCTTCCAAATCGGCACCCTTAATCCCCACGGTATTAACGAACGCTTTTCATTTATTAAAGCTGGAATACGCGAGCTAAATCTGGGACCCATAATACCAGAAGGACACCCATGTTGTTGAGATGATTCAGAGGAAGGCCGCTAGATTTTGTATGAATAATTATCGCCGTGAAAGTAGTGTAACAACTTATCAAAACACTTGAATGGGACTCATTGCAACTAAGACGTAAACAGGCTAGATTATCTCTTATGTACAAACTAAGTAATAATCTAATAGATATTAACCTTGAGAATTTATTATCCCGTAATCATGAATTACGTACACGTCGCAGTCATGTTTTTAAATATAAGGTCCCAATGGCCAAAATAGACTCTTTTAAATTTTCTTTCTTTCCAAGAACTATTGCTGAATGGAATACTCTCCCAAGTGACGTTGTAAATTCTAGTTCTCTTAATATTTTTAAATCGAAAATTAGTACCATTCCATTTTAATGTTTATATTTTTAATGTTAATATCTTTATATTTATTTATTTATCTGTGATTGTACATATTATTGACAGTTGGTGTGATACCTTTTAAGGTTTTACCGACTCTAATAAATGTAGATGTAGAATTCGGTTGTTGGTTAGAGCGTCGCACCGGTATCGCGAGGTCACGGGATCAAACCCCGTTGAAGTCCTGAATTTTTCAGGCTTCTCTACGCAATTGCAAAAATTGCATTCATAACTGCGAGGATCATAGCTTCACTTGCTTTTCATTTAACTAATGTATTCCTAGTTTTCGCGTTGCCATGTTACCACCAATAGCGTAGCTCCTACTCCACTATAAAAACTACGCACTATCCATAATTCCTCGATTCGCTCTGACGAAGGGCTAACGCTCGAAACATCAGCTTTTAGAATCTTTGTGATAAAACCAAATTTGTGTATGCTGTTTCCATATGGGCGTAACTCCGTCGCAAACAATCGCAAGCACCTTACGAGAGCTTGATCGCAAACAGTTTGCGTAAATGGAAACACCTTTTACATTCATCCCCGATCAATCGCCGATGATGGCAAACAAGACGCAAGAGATAGAAAATTTTCTATCGTTACGTCTTGTTGGCGACGAGCAGCAATGCAAAAGCGAGGAAACAACGATATTGAAACACAATCGTAAACTGTTTCTGATCGTTTGCGATCATTCGACGATATTTTTGTACACGTGATACGTTTTGACGAATTAGAGGCAAGTATAAGTAATGAAAATGGCGTCCGAGTATGATTGTGGCAATGAGGATACTCCTCAAACAGTGTGAATTTAATGATTATCTTAAGGGAATACCCTGCCAAATATATCTGTACTTGATCACAAAGAGCCAGTTCCTATAGTATGTGGTACCAGCTATGCTGCAGGCGTTGCTGCTCCTCGAAAATGCATCGGACCCAGAATCGATGACGTCTCTTGACACTTCCTCTCTGCCTTCTTCTTCGCAACAATTCCAACATAAGAAGAAGTTGAATGCGACACAAAAACTAATTCTGCTTTTATATTTGGGCCCTTTTCTTACGATGTCACGAGATCAAGTTACGTAAAGCAATCACGCATATGGAAAACTTATGGAAAACAGGATCGCAAAAACAAACGCAAAAAGTGTTTGCGACTGTTTGCGACCTTGTTACGTGTATATGGAAAGAGGTCACGTACTTGTTTAGAAATTGTATCTAGATATCATTTATTTCAAATTTAAAAAAAGTAAGAGATAATATGGAGTGACTTATCTCGTTTACTAGGAATGGTGAATCGCACATAAAAAGAGAGAGAACTTGCTTGCGAGCACTGTGGCCGCCGAATATTAATTGTCTCCGAAAACCATTCACGCATTAAACGCACGGATTGCTGTTTGAAACTATTAAAAGAAAGTCTTATATGAGGGCAAGTCTGTCCTTTCGAATTTCAGGACAAAATTTCAGTCGCAAATAGCTCTAATCAAAAGAACAGCCTTTCCACAGACTTCCAAACGAGCAGTTTAGTTTTATGATAAAAGGTGTTTATAAAAAACGTTGAAACTGATCTAGATAAAAAAATTATTAAAAACTGAATTTTCGACTGCAACTGCGGTCTTCATCGGAGTGACTAAAATATGCTGTTCGAGAGCAATATGCTAAAACTAAAATAAGAAGTTACTTTATCCCCTAGGGCTTCAATAATGTCCTATAGACAGAAGGGAATGGCTTCCGCTCGTTCACCGCATTTTTGTCTATTGTGGAGTGCCATGATTCCAAAAAGATTCTTTTGTGCCAATTATTGACATTCTTTTCTAGAATTTCCACTATAGCCAGCGTCAATGTCATGGTCAGTGGTTTCGGCGTGATCTTTTATTGCTTACTCTTTGTTATTATTAGTTCCTGGTTTATGCTCCCCGCCACGTGAATTCCATGATCTCTTTGTTTCCCCAATGTATGTGAAATCACACGATTGGCATTTTACCTTGTACACAATGCCTTTTGTTTTCGTTTCTTTTGGGCGATCCTTGGTTTCCTAAAATAATTGGCGAGTGTTTTTATAAGCTTGAAAGCAGTTTTTATGTTCGCTTTGTTAAGCACATTTTTGACTTGTTCTGAAACGCCCTTTACGTATGGCAAGGTAGCAAAAGAAACGAAAACAAAAGGCATTGTGTACAAGGTTAAATGCCGATCGTGTGATTTCACATACATTGGGGAAACAAAGAGATCATGGAATTCACGTGGCGGGGAGCATAAACCAGGAAGTAATAATAACAAAGAGTCGGCAATAAAAGATCACGCCGAACCCACTGACCATGACATTGACGCTGGCTATGTGGAAATTCTTGAAAAGAATGTCAATAATTTGCACAAAAGAATCTTTTTGGAATCATGGCACTCCACAATAGACAAAAATGCGGTGAACGAGCGGAAGCCATTCTCTTCTGTCTATAAGACATTATTGAAGCCCTAGGGGATAAAGTAACTTCTTATTTTAGTTTTAGCATATTGCTCTCGAACAGCATATTTTAGTCACTCTGATGAAGACCGCAGTTGCAGTCGAAAATTCAGTTTTTAATAATTTTTTTTTATCTAGATCAGTTTCAACGTTTTTTATAAACACCTTTTATCATATAATGGATACTGATCGCCCATCAAGTATTTACAAGTTTAGTTTTATGTACGGTTTATTTCTTGATTTACTTTATTCCCCGTTTTCCATGCTCCAGTGCATTTGTGAGTTGCAAAGTTTTGGCAACGGTTCTGTGAGAATTGGCCTCAAGGCCACGAGAATTTTGCCTTCGTGACAAAAATACGGGAAACAGTACACTCCAGCATATTTGCGCCACTGTTGGGAGGATGGATATGAGAATATGAAAGTATTTACTAAAAGCGCGAGTTGTGTTTGGAAATGTGGAATTTTGTTCGTGATAGTTTTTACAAGTGAATGAAACTGCGCATGACGAGACTTGCTGGCGCAAATTTAGATTTGGCTAGTGAAATCAGACCTGATACTAGCCACTAGGGAGCTAAAACGTTAGTCTCGAGCCCTGGCCTATGTAATAATTATACTAAAGTAAAATACTGTCACATTTAAGATTTGGAGGATGTGAGTTCGTCTGATACAGTTTTTTCACCTTTTCCTTATTTATCTTCAGATGTCCTCTGATTTCAAGGTGTCAGCAAATTTACTTGCTAAGCCTGGAAACACAAGTAGCTCTTCCAGGGGAAAATCTCAACACACCAGGAGCTCTACAGTTCCGCAACTTCAACATTTAACAAATGCAGTCAATATAAATCATCGTTCGCTGTCAGTGCAGTGGCTGAAAGGTAAAAACTGAACCATTTACTTATAAAACAGTATAAAGACTGTAGAGAACAGTTTACAGGTTGGCCATCATATGTTCTAGACAGAAAGGTGTTACTGTTTGAGCATAGTGGCTCCTCAAATGTTTAAAACAAACCAACTGAACTATGCCAATAATTGTATGTCTGGCTTTTGTTAGGGTGATGTTGCTTGATCTAAGACCGCTTTAGAATCTGAGATGATTGCTTCATAAATGCACAAAATAATATTCAAATATATAATATTCAAATGGATTGTCACAATATTGAGTATTCCCTATTTTTATGACATCCGGTGATGTCATACCGCGCACCGGTGGCTCAGTTGGTTGAGCACCGGACCATCACGCGGGAGGTCGTGAGTTCAACTCCGGCCGGACCAACACTCAGGGTCTTTAAATAACTGAGGAGAAAGTGCTGCCTTTGTAAATAAATCTGCAAATGGTTAGACTTTTAAGTCTTCTCGGATAAGGAAGATAAGCCGGAGGTCCCGTCTCACAACCCTTCAGTGCTCATAATCCTGTGGGACGTAAAAGAACCCACACACTTGTCGCTAAGAGTAGGGCACGTAGTTCCCGGTGTTGTGGTCTGTCCTCTGTTGTGTATCATGGTTGGGAGGGAAAAAAAAAGGCGCCACAGTAATTGGCGCAAGCTGTTGTGGCGCTCTGCCCGCTTGACTGGCAAAGTTAATTAAAATAAAATAAAATAAAATGATGTCGTCTTCAAGTAATCAGGGATCGTGAAACACATCGAACCTGAGTGAGAAACTGGTCAGAAAAGCACGCCAGCAGCACTTTAACATTCTCTGGAAAAACTTAAGCAGCAGTTATGGGCAATTTGTTCAATATGTTAAAATAATGCCGGAAAAAAATAACAAAAACATGGCTTAATTTTGTTAAATACGAAAGATTTCGGGGAAAAAAGTTTTAGAGGATTTTTGTCCTTCCAGCGGTTATCAGTCACACGTGCCCCTCAACGACATTTTTTCTTATTTCGAAAGTAAAATTTAGGTGGACGTCGATCAAATGTTTCCATAACAAAAGTCCTGTTCTCTTGATGGCAGCTGAATCAATTCGTCAAGGTATCATTTGATTGACGTCCACCTAAATTTTACTTTCGAAATGTGAAAAATGTCCTTGAGGGGCGCATGTGATAACCGCTGTAACCGCTTTTTGTGATAACTGTTGAGGGTTTTCTATTCCAGCACTTGACAAAGTCCTTTTGACTTATGGCTGTTTCTGCTCAGGTGGGCTAGACACAATAAGCCTTTTTAACGACGTCACGCCAAGCTTACCACTTTTCTGCTGCATGGAGAGAACAGGACAGCCTCAATACCGGGGACTTCATCCCCTAATCGTCTCGAATAGTGTGTGGGTTTTTAACGTCCCACAGGGAACTTATAAACATGGAAGATCATTTGTGAGACGGGACCTACGGTTTATAGTCCTTATACGAGAAGACTTGAAAGTTCAACTATTTGCAGTTAAAGGCAGCACTTTCTCCTCAGTTATTTTAACATCCTGAGTGTTGATCCGGCCGGGGTCCGAACCCGCAACTTCCCGCATGACACAGCCGGATGCTCAACCAAAACTGAACCACCGGTGCACTTTATACTCTAAATTTCCATACCTAAGTTAGGTCGGTGACACATCTAAGGAACTTCGGGTTTACTTAACTGCTATTGAAGCTTTTTTCTTTGTCTTAAATTGCAGGACTGGAACCAGAGGAAGAACTAGACGATTTCATAATTTGAGTTTAAAGGGAGAAAAACGATCCCATTCCTGGAGATCGAGTAGAAATGGAGTCAGTTCTATATATTCACTGCACCTTAGGAACACTAGGGAGCTTAAGCAACGACAACGGCGACGGCAACGAGAACGTCATCTCAAAATATAAATTCGCGTTATTTTAATCGCTTCGTGACTATTTCAACCGTTTTGATATGACAGGGGTGTGGTAGTTCCTCAAGAATGACACTCGTCGGAACGGCACTCAATTTAGGGGAGAAAATGGAAATTTATCCTCAAGTGTTGACGTTCTTCATCAAATCTCAAATTTGGCTATTTCACGTTGTTGTTTTGCAGACGACGGCAAAGAAATGGACGAAAGTGAAAAACACGTGCAGAGCCTGCAAAGCTATTGTTCTTGCCCACTAAATATGCAAATTTGTGACGTTCTCGTTGCCGTCGCGTTTTTGTTGCTTAAGCTCCCTACCTGATTATACACATGTGACGTACGTGACTTACATATTTGACATTTTGGATTCAACAATTGTCATACAAGGTGTCTTAATAATTACTTGGACATAAATTAACAGTGATACATTAATGTAATTAAGATTTGGCGTGTTATTGGTAAGATGTAGCATTTGTATAAACATGGCTGTGTTAAATAGTATTAGGGTAAAATTGTTGTGGTCTTTCATTGCTCCACGTTCATGGTACAATAATATTCATTGTCAGTTGTATTTTCTACGAAAGAAAAAATGGCAAAGAAAAAATATTTTTGAATAATTTCATTACTCTTCGCCTTTTCAACATGTTTATGTCTGTAAACAATTGCTGACGTTCACCATCAAACATGAAATCAGTTAGTAACCATTGTTTGTAACATGTAAAGGAAGTTTAATTCATAAAGGGAAACAAATGCAAAAAGCATGCAGAGAGTTAGGTTCTTTCAGCCTATTGCTGATTAAGGATTCAAAGTAGTACGAGTGTTTAGAGCCCCTTAAAGTTTCAAATAACTCATTTAGTTGTAGCAATTTAAGTTAATGAAGCTAGATTTAGAAAATGTATATTAGAATCATTGTTATATAACGCTATGTCAGAAGACCAAATGATAGTAATGAAGTTTAAAGTAGATTATGGCAGTTTTACCAGTAACTGCCATTAGATTCACAGTGCAAAAACCTTGGCATACCAATCATGCCGAGACCAATTCTTCATGGCCGGGGATCCTATTTTTGATAGCGGGTATTTTTGTAGTAGTGTTGAATTATTTTTTGTACGGTAATATTTGACATTTACATGGGTTATGAGGCATGGCTTCCTGCCCAGATGTTTGTATGGGAACAAGTATTTAATTAGCCTGCCGAGCTGGCGGTTTAGTTTTTCGCTTTGAGCGATGAAGTAGCAAAGCGTCGAAAGGTATATATACGGGCGCAAATAGAACTAAACCATTTTGTACTATTGTAAAAAAAATATAGGGAGGAATTCGCCGATATCAAAAGTACCATAATACTCTTTGTTTGTCCCTCCAAAATTTTACATAAGCATTGTTTCCATTTTCTCTTGGGACCGTAGTAAGTCCCACGAGAAAATAAAAACAATTTTGGAGGTACCGGAAAGCATTGTGTTTTTGGTCGCTTGGGATTAGTCTTTATTTGGAGTTGTTTTGTTTCTTTTGTTTTACGTAATTTGTGCTCCGGTACCTGCAGAAGCTGCCTATTTTTTCTCTGATGGTGCCATCAATTCTCGCCCACATTTCTGTTTAGAGAGCAAGATTGTAACGAAACGCAAGTCTTGTATAATATGTGAAAGAAACTTGTTGTTATTATGATGCAGATTACGTTTTATTTTTATATATTCAGCACGAACGCATGTACACTAATTTTGTACCCATTTTCTGCACCAAAATGTTTGATGGTTTTAGTAGGGCAGTGCCCTGTGAGCCCGTAGGTGGAAAATGCTTTCTTTTGCAATACGGTTCATTTAAATGTCAATTAGTTAAAAAAAAAAAATATGCAGACCTCTCATTTGTTACTTTGCAAATGATAAGGTATGAGCGATGATTTAACTCCTAGGCTACTAGTTTCTTTAGGAAATCAAAACGGGTCGTCGCTGAACTCTCTTCTTTCTGCCTCTCATATCAAATATCATTCACTTTCTGTTGTGTAACTTACTATGGTTGAACCATTGCAAGGAAAGAGTATAGTGAAATACTATGTAGATAAAATTGACGATCAGAGGCTGGCCCTCAGTGCGTCTCGTAGCATCACTATTAATATAGGCTTTGTCAACTTCTTTGTAAACAATAAAACTTGTGCAAAAGATGGGAATATTGTTTGCGTTTGGGGACAGGTTTGGAAACGTTGCAATTCGTAAGTTCTAACTGGACCCCAAGAAGAGAAAAGCGTGATTAACGGTTTGAGTAAAACTGAAATTGTCTCATGAGGGTACATTGCATTCTCATCGACAAAGACAGCAGAATTGCCAACTTCGCACAGTCGAAGTAAACGGCTTGGAACCGCGGTACTTAAGGAAAGATGTAATGGCAGTACTTCCACAAGGATACGGAAGAAATTGCTTTGTTTGAGATTAACGGACGTTCCCGCGCCACGCAAGGTTTAATTTCCACGTCCTACTGAGCTCAGTGGATGACAAAACTTCAACCTTCGTGCCCCTGCCTTCCTCTATTTTTCTGGAATCTGCAAAAGTCTAGTAGACACATGACCAGCCGCAACCTGGGTACTCTCTTGAGGGAGGAGAGAAAGGACCCTGGGGACGAGGTTGTTAAGTTGACTCAATTTATGTAAATTGTTGCAATATTAATGCGTTTTCATGTGTTTTGCTTTAAATTTATGCGAATTTATCGTCACACAATTCGCTCGAGTGACTTTATGAGAGAGTTCTTCGTTCACCGACCTTGATTAGTGTGCGCGGGATGAACCCGCTTCAGCACAAGGAAATGACGTATGAACGATAAAGATGGCTTCATTTTGCTAAGATACGATATCAAAAGATAACTGAGAAATGTGCTCGCATGAAGGTCAGTTTTAATTTAATTTAAATTACGAAAATTTGTAAATTATTTCCACATTTATGCCATTTTCTACTTTTCCCTACATGGAAAAAAGGTGGAACGATTCGCGTTGACCATCGGAGTCGTTCGCACACCTTCAGTACAAGGAAGTGAACACACAGTTTACCAGTTTCAGCACCCTTCAGCGCTACGGGAAGTGACAATTATGATAATGGCCCTAAAAAACACTTTTTACGATACCCCTACGTCCCTTGCATTTTCATCGCCGAGGACCTGGTTTTGCTGGATAATACAAGACAAATCTTTAGCTGGCAACACAAGCACCGCTTTTGGAGCACATAGCTGCGGAATAGATCATTTCAATAAGAATTTAATTTGTTTAGCTTCAACTCTATGTGGATATGTAACTTATGCAAAGGAAAATTACAAGGTAAGTACCCGACACTGTCTCTTTAGTCAATTCTGCTCAGAATGTGAAAGCATCTATTTACCGCTTTATTTACAAACACGCATGAATGCTGGACCTTGCTCACGAATCTCGAACAGCTCTGGCGTCATCGTGTAATTTCAAAATAAAATTAATCAACTGCGATGTAATTAGCAAACTGCGATTACTTCCTTTTTGATCTTCAGAGCGTTCTGCTATAAACCGCATTGAAGCAAGCGGAGCTCACCTCCTTTTCCTTCCTTTACCATGAGTAAGTATTTAAACATATTCGTATTGGCTTTTAATTGTAGCCTATACAATTTTCAAAATATTGTTGCCGAAAAGCATAAATTTTGCATAGTATGCGGATTGGTAAGTCAACACAAGTCATGTCATCAGTTTTTCGAGTGCATCTACTTGCAGATTGTGTAAAGAACTTAATTGAGTTTTATCCCATTTTTGGACCTTATTTGCCGAGAAAATGCGTCACCTACAATCTTAATCAGCACCCAAGCAGACTTTATTAATATGGTCGAGATAAGAACCCTCTGGAGGCTTCAATGGATTGATCCATTTGTTTGCGGTGTCATTGACCAAAAACGAGTGAAATTACTCGTTTACACACTCTCAAGCGAAGCGAAGGCTGCGCACTTGTCACCTCCGGAGCCGAACATCACTCCACAATTTGACATCCCTTCACAAGCAAAAGTCCTCAATCCCGATAAAATTCCCATTTCCATATATAATGTAGAACGAACAGGTATACAAATAACAAGTGTACAAAGTATACAGTCAACTAAAATATGTATCATCTAAAATCAAATCAATACAAAGTGCAAATATTAACAGTATTAACAGGGCCGTAGCCAGAAAAAAAAATGACTGAGGCGATGTCCGTGGTTAAATTATCTTCGGAAGTATTTTAAGTGTTTATGATGAGTACATATTAAAGACAACACTGGAATCACGCTTTATTTTAAAATTTCACGAAAAAATGACCCAGGCTGTTTGCCTCATACTGGCTACGCGCTACGGCCCTGATTAAGATGTTTTTGTTATTAAGACAGATACATCAATATAGTCATTTTCTTCTGAGGGTCTTTGGAGTAGGATGTTGTGGATTTTAATTTTAAAATTGGTTTTGGATAGATGGCGAATTTCACGAGGTAAAGTATTCCAAATTTTTACAATATTTCTTGAAAAGGATTTAATTTGTTTGTCAAGTCTTGAGGGTTTAACAAAATACTAATAGTCACCTCTCGAAGATGATCTTGTTTTAGATGAATGAATGCTTGCTTTAAATAAATAAATTAGCAATATTAGGAGGCGATAAGTTGTTAGAGATGTCATGCATCAGAAAAGCAACTGAGTTAAAAGTACAGAAAATCGAGAGGAAGAAAACGAGACGAAACAAAGTAGGGTACAGCATGAGATTTGTAATCACCAAAGTACATCAGAAGCTATCAGACGGAGGGCACGTTTTTGGAGAAAAAGAATTTTGTTTCTACACCTGGCGGCGGCTCAGTCCACGCGACAGAAAGCCGAGAAGACCCTGGGAACTAGGTTGAGTAATAAAGTTCCCGGCCTGACTTGTCTCTTGCCGGTATGACGAAAATCGTTTTATCGGAATCGTCAACAAATAATTAAAGATCAACCTCCGAAGAAATAGGATACTTATCACTTTGTTCGGAAAACAAAGTATAGGATTCGACTCCGTTTTTGGATTTATGTGTTTTTTTCTGGTCGCGCTCTGGCAGCGCATGCGTAAGATTTCCCTGTCTCGCATTCTCGTACCCAGAGCTGCGATCCTCCAAGAGGATCGCAGCTCTGGGTACGAGAATGCCTGTCTCGTAGAAGGCAATCGCGATGACCATTAAACCACGTGACAGATTAATGGGGAAATATGTATTAAAGAATTGTTTGCATGAGGGGAAACAAGTTTTTGTGTCTTCGTTGCAAACAATGCAATATCCGGTTATCGTATGACTCTGTAACAGATGTCGTAATTTTATAATTCTCCCAGTAATGTTAAGGAAAAGTATTAAATATTTTTTTTGTAAACAAATATCCACAATCGCACTTAACCAGGAACCCATGACCCGGAGCCTACAATTCTACTGTGTTCGTGTAACGGCGTTTTCACAGACCGATTTATTTTTAGATTGAATTTCCCACGAATGAGACTCCCACAGGAGCCCGATGACCAATTACATTAATTAAGCTGACGTCATAGGGTCACCGAACCGGAACTGCCTTTGTTTTTTGACCTAATTGGCAGGAAGGGCTAGTCTAAAAATAAACCTACTTGTGAAAACGCCGTTTCACAGACGCTGTATGGAAGTTGCACGCTCCAGATGGGCCTCTGACTTAACCCTATCATTGGGTCACGGAATGTGGACTGTGGACTTCGGACTACGGAACTGAAACTGGATATTTACCAAGATATTGTAACACAAAAAAACGCACTGAAATACTGTGAAGGAAGTTGGTTAAAAATTCTTCGAATAAAGTTTTGGCTACCTGTAGCCTCTTGTTTTACAATTTACCTTAATTTTGTTGCTTCTTCAGGCCAATCAGCTTGGAATCGAAACTACCCAGTGAGTGAAGCTGATCTTTATGGGCTGCCGGATGACATTGGGTCGCATAAGTGGAAAGATTTAGCACGTGCATTGGGATTTCATCGAGCCAGTATTGAAGCCATTCAACAGGAAAAAGGCAACTCTAAGGAATGCTGCATAGAGATCCTTGTTCGCTGGCTTCGCCAGAACGGAGCAGGGGCCACTGCTGGAAAGCTCGCCGAAGCCCTAACGAAGATTGGACTTAAGAATTTAGCTGACAGATTCCCGATCAAACCAAGTGATACAAATCGAGTAAGTCTTTCTGACCTATTTTTCGGACTTCGGTCGTCTTTACCGAAACCGAGAGAAAATGAGGGACAGAGAGGGAGGCTCAGGGCGTTGGCCTGGATATGTCATGTCCACAAAAGTTATTTTTAGACGAGCGGAAGTCTTTGTTCTAGCGGAAGTCTTTCTTCCGAGACGTCCGAATGCAGTCTTGCCATCGCTGTCGTCGTGCCATGAACTGTCGCCTTCGCTATTCGTTTCTGACTCGCGTTCTCCGTTTAATTCACTGATGTCAGCCAGCGAGTCATTCGTGTCCACAGAAATAGTGGAGCTTATTTCTCAGCTGGAATTATCAGACCAGAAAAGCCATTTTCCGCGTTTCTGAAAGTCGTTTTCATCGGCAAACGTTAAGTCTACTTCATCCGCCATTACATGAAATCTTTGCTTTTCTTTCAAACATCAGACTGAGGTTGGCCTGCACGCGGACGTCTCGGAAGACAGACTTCCGCTAGAGCAAAGACTTCCGCTCGTCTAAAAATAACTTTCGTGGACATGGCATATCCCAAGGGCTGGACCGGGAGCTTCCCTCTCTGTCCCCTCATTTTCTCTTGCTGAAACAAATATGAAAATGTGATTTATC
>NC_090892.1:69303075-69313075 GCF_036669925.1 Montipora capricornis | reverse complement strand
AATCGACCAATAACGAATGGCAAAGATGGAAGAAAATGGCCGATGACAAAAAAAACAAAAAAATAAACGAAACACATGGAGCAACAATCATCTCGGCCGCAAAGCAAGAATGAAACTACAGCGCAGAAAGACAATCCCGGTTACCGAACCCCTCAAGATCCTTCGGTTAAATTCCCAAATAAATTTGTAGTTTTTAAAGTTATTATCATCAAGGGATAAACTCGTCATGATCAACTTTGTTTACTGTAGTGTCATTTTCTCAGGAATATTACTTGGGTTGTGACATGGCATTCCAGATTCAGTCGTCAGCTACCCCTTTTTTTATGTGATTATCAATTTACAATCAGATTTAACTGTATATCGAAGTACTTCAGTACCTTATGACTAACATAAAGTTCACATTTTTTTTGTATTCTAGGTTTCATTACCAACGGTTAAAAGAATCATAGAAAAGAGAGGAAGATGTGCATAATCAATGAATGAATCAATCCATCCACCCATCAATATACCTAATCGGCTAACCCAATTTTGTACCCAATTCAAATCTCCCGGGATTGTCTTGTATTTGCATGATAATGTCGCTTTCATATTTAAATGATATGGAAGTACATGGAACAAAACGTTTTATTCCCAAAGGATTTGAATTTGGTTCAACATTGAGTTTGTCGATTAGGTCTATATAACCCATCAATCCATCCATCAACCAATTAATCAATAGATTTTACACAATCCATCAATCAATCAATCATTTCTTTATTGGGGTAACACGAACGTGTGTCCTTAGCATTTTTTCGTGTATATAACCGAACTGTATACTATGACACAATGTATTTTTTTGCCTGTTTTGTACCATTTTAAAGGTAGCACACATATAATAAAGGTAATGTAGGTATAGTAAAACTGAAATGTTAAAAATGCTACAAGATACTGCAAGTTTTTAATAAATACTCCTCACAATTTTGTCAAACACTGTACAAAAGATTACATTATGTGGACGTTTCCTTATTTTTTTTATGTATTAGTTTATTGCTTCCAGCATCGCTAGTGGGGGGGGGAGACATTGGAGGTTGCCTTATATCGCATTTCCGCGCAAAAAATTAGCAAATACTGAAATACCGCGTTCAAAAACAGTTGAATACCGAAACCGAAATTAATATGTTATATACTTTCTTCCCCAGGTTTCTCTGCGCGTGCGAATCAACTTTGTCAGCACAGCATACATACATACATACATATACATACATTTTATTTTCCCTCGAATTTCAGTGTATCTTACAGGAGCTAATATTTTCGTGAACTAATAAAAACAAGAAAAAACCATATACATTAAACACCTAAGAGTATAATATTTACATATATATTCATATCGAAACAAAAAGTAGCTAAGAAAATTCTACAGGCCCTTCTTACGTAAGGAAGTAGAGTTAACTTTAGTATTAAAGAAGACTGTCATTTGGGGGAAAATAGTGCCAAAGTATAAATCTAAGAATCCTCTTGTTTAACGCTCCCACCTTATCCGTATTGTGTGCCCCGCAAAAATGCCAGACAGTAGGGCAGTAGTTAAAATGTGGTAAAATATTGAAAAGCTTAACGAAGGTGTCCCTGGGTATAAGTTTTAGAAAGCGCAACATAACATTGAATAGGCCATGAATCTTGGTGCTCAACAGTTGTAAGGGAAATGAGTTTGATTTGCCATGTGATGACAATGCGCAACTCATTTCCATTCGAATGGTTGTGCGCCAGGACTCGCTTTGAAACTGAGGCATGCAGCAACTCGGAAATAGGCTATTGATTATTGATTTTTTTGCACACATTAGATACGTGACTAGAATAATCTAGCTTATTATCTATTTCCATTCCAAAATCCGTCAATTATCCTTTACTGGGAAGGAAAAAGTATAATCCGTACAGCCGAGGACCAGGCCTTGGTGCTTGATCTCATTAACTAACATCCCATTGTGAACCCATTGTGATGGTCCCAGTGATTGGCCACTCTGACGTCATGAGATTCGCATGCATCTTAAGTCCCTGGATCGACATGGGAGTAGTAGACCTGATGATCGTCAGCATAAGCGTTCAGATTGGCCCCCTTGAAATGGAAGAAGATACCATTAATGAAAATGTTGAATAACATTGGACCTAACATAATCCCCTGTGGAACCTTACGTGCATGTGACGCTATCCCAGGAAGAATAGGAGTCACCGACCGTAACTCTCTGAGATCTACCAGAGAGAGAGAGAGAGAGAGAGAGAGAGAGAGAGAGAGAGAGAGAGAGAGAGAGAGAGAGAGTCTTCCCTAAGAAGAGCGCAACTAGCGTCATCCATGCCATAGGTCCTGAGCTTGGAAAGCAGTGGATGGTTAATAACATCAAACGCTTTGGAGAGATCCATAGAGACTATCGCAACGAGTTCACCCCTGTCACGCATCATCCTCCAGTAAACGACTGTTTAAACGAACCGCGCTTGCAAAGCGTGATCTCGTATCCATGACATCCATGCCCCCCTGGGGCAACCGGAAGTCTGATAATTGCACCTGAAACAAAACATACGATAACCTCTTTCCGAAGGGTTTGATCATACCCCAATTCTCAACTGTTCGGACTATAATTTCTAAAATACCGGGCTAAAAATTAACGGATGCCGCATTTCCACAGACCCCAATGTCCCCCTCCTAGTGGCTTGTCCCTGTTTCCTTCCGTGTATTTTGCTGAGGTAATTTATTCAAATATGTTGTTGCTGGACAGGATTATTACTACAATGACCTGAGAAGACAAATTTGCATGATTTTGTAAAAATTTACCTATTTACTAACGTTCAAGCAAGGAAATGGTAGCTTTTGATCACTTTCTCGTCTTGATAAAATCATCATCTGACACCCCCTCTTCTCTCTAGACTGCACTAAGACCAGTGAAAACATAGAGCGTTTTACCCGTAATTCACGAACTCTCTTTGTCCCGGGAAACTAGTTGATTGGCAATGGGCGAAAGCCCAACAGAAAAATCAGAGCCTAAGGCAGGATTTGAACCTACGTCCTCCGTAACTCCGGTAGGATTCTTTGCCTATTGAGCCACTAAAACTCCTGGGGCGAAAACGAGAAGCAAAGCTGCGAGAAGTATGGGGGTTACCGTCCCAAACATCTGTGTTATTTTCTATACCATGTTTTATGTTATTCACGGTCCCCCTTCAAGTTCTAGTTCAATTTTATGGCTTTATTACCTCGCACTGTGGCCACAAATTGAACTGGAAGAGAACAAGGAGCTGTAACTCACAGTACAGACCGAGAAAACAATGTATTTTTCACATCTACTGGTAATCATATCGCTGGGGAATCAAAGTGGCCGTATTGTAGAACTGTAACTGGGTTGCGTGCGTCCCATTGTTATCGAAAAGAGATATTATTTATATTATTTTTTTGTAGAACTAAACCATTGTGCACTTTTACAAAAAGAAAATATATCCGGAGGAATTGCGCATCCCACTGAAAAAGGTTGGAAGTGTTCTAAGAGAGAGCTACCGGGAGCATGCATCTTTATCGACATTTTTTTTTATGTAAACGACGCTAAGATATTATGGGAATTTTAAAATTTGGTTTCTTAGGATGGGTTGAATTGGGGAAGATTGCCCACCTACGTGAACCAAAATAATCATCTGACAATTGTCCCAATTTCAGTGCTCCTCTAAGGTCGCTGTCTTTTCTATAAGGGTGCCATCCATTCCCGCCCCCATTACTGTAAGAGAGTGAATTTGTTAATGAAACGAGAAGCCTGCTCTTATTATTTGTCTGGTGCAGATTTTTTTTTATTTTTATGTATTCAGCACGAAGACATGTACACTAATTTTGCACTCATTTACTGCACCAAAATGTTTGAAGATTTTGGTAGGGCCCTTTGATCCCGTAGGTTCATTTAAACCTCAATCAGTTTTTAAATAAACGCCTGCAGACCCTTTCATTTGTTACTTAGGCAGGGGCACCCAACGACCAATTTGTTGTAAAATGTATTATTATACCCCAGTTAATGAAAATAAATGTTATTAAGGCATTTTCAGGTGTTTTTCAGTGTCGCTGGGAAAACATAATCTGTTCCTTTTTCCCAGCAAGACACACAAGAAATTTCCCAGCCAGCTAGATAAAATTGGTTGGTTTCCCAGCCAGCTGATCAAATTTATTTCCCAGCCAGGAATTCCGCGCGCTTTCAAATCCCTCGATCCAAAGCGACCGAACAAAAGCGACAAAACCGGGACAAAACAGGTTTTTTCTCCGCAAGCGCAATCACTCTGACCAGCCGTCGTATGTTTGTGACTACTCTGTGGGAGAGGGAAGGGGTTCTTTTTTTTTATTTTTTTATTTTTATTTTTTAGTCGTCCTCAGTCTTCAGAGTTTCTACAGCCAGCTTGGGTTGAAATGCTAGAAAAAGTCAGTAATTCCCAGGCAAAACCTCTATCAATAACAAAATTTCCCAGCCAGCTAATCGAAACACCTGTATTTTTGCCAGCCAGCAAGATTCCTCTGGGGAACAGATAATGTGAGGAACAGATTCGTTGGCTGCCCCTGCTTAGGTATTAGTAACTCTCTTCATTTTACCTCCCAAACATAATGTATAAAGACTTTCTAAACAGATGTTTTTATCACCTAGAAGAATTTGATCTGTCCTGATATCTTACCTGAAAATTGACTTAAGTGTCCGAAAATTTTAGGGAATGAAATCTTCATTTCAGAAATTGCTAGCTGAACGTTGCCTTCTAAGAACTTCCCAGCCACCCATTTGCTAATCCAAAACTGCTAGGTGACCTTTTTAAGCGCCAAAAATTGCAAACATATCCCTTCCGAAAACATAAGGGACTACTTTTAACATGGCTGCGAATCTTTTAGGTTATCGCTGTCAAATTCAAATGGTCCAATCAGAGTTGAGGCTGAAACCATCTTGCGAGTTTCCGTTGTTGACTACCCGGTCACAAGCTTCTGAGGAAAGCCGTAGAGGTGAATTTTAAGGCAAAGTTTTCGTTCGCCACGAGTCTTTCGGCCGCTGAAACACACGTATTTGGAGTGAAATTTATTGGGCTTTATGGAACTGTTGTTTTTATTGCGATTCGGGACTTTCCCTGTTGAGGAGAAAACGATTTGTGGAGTGAGGTCTGGCCAGCGATGGATGGAGTTACCGGCCTTCCTATTATTTCAGTAACGGCCTTCCGGATGACTTCACTAAACGGTGTCAGAATGGCTCGAAACTCGGCAAAAGAGACAAGTTCGTCACACATTTGAGGTAGGAAAACTTTATTTCAAATGAGATAGTTATTTACACAATTTTTTTACGATCGGTGATTTTCCCATACAATTCTCTATATACACAAACTGTCGCATACACCACTTATTTTCAGCTTGGGGAGCCTGTGCGTGGCCGAGACTAAAAATAACTTTGACGGCGTGACGCATAGCTTAAAATAGACTGAAAAATATTATCATAGGGCACGGGGATATGTTCTCTTACCTCGTGATCTCTTGCCCAAAAACATTCAGATGGTAAGAAACGTCATATTTATAAACCATTTCTGCGGCTTTTGTGCTTGTCAGGATTGTGATCCGACATGCATACGGTGGCCAAACAAGTGTTGGGTGATCTTGGATGCGTTTGGCCAGGATTTGAGCCTGCTTAATTGCATTCTTTACTCTGCATGATCTGTCTTCCGCAACTTACAGTATATAAATAAAAATACTCACCCATGTGGAAGAAGGTGTTCTCTATTTGCACTATATGGGAAATGGATTATTTTTAGTATCTGTCGTATTGTCATTTGTTTTTCAGATTTTACTTAGAGCATAAAGGGTGGTGGAACAATGATTTGGAGGAGGACTGGAAAAGAGAAGCTAGTCACAAACAATGCAGGCTGAGAAAGCACTTAAACCCCCTATCAAAGATTTGTTTACGGATGAATGCGACAAATTGCTCAATCGACTGCAACAATAATACCAGGATTGTATGGATCACATTGCAAAATACCCTCAATGAGTATCCCACGGAACTGTATGCAGAAGACAACTGAACTGGGTGGCATATATGCATAACACTTGATGTAAAAGTAGATTTGATGCAGAACATGTTAAAAGAGAGGTCATGTGAAAAAATTTGGCCAGTTTTAAACAAAAAATCCTTTAGAATTGTCTCTTAAATTTTTTACTAGGAAAAGGAGGTTTAATTTGTAGCAATAATTCATTATTTAACGAATTAAAAATAATAATGGTGTCTTGAAACATTAAGTATACTTAATTATATTATCTTCTTCTTGTAAGCTTAAGCTTACAAGAAGAAGATAATAATTATTCTTATATTTATACATTTTGTGCCGGTAATTTAGTCATCAAGTGTGCCTCAAAAACAAGTACACGAGGATAAAAGTCCTCTTACACTTCCATGTTTGTCACTTAGTCCACTCTTGCAAATTATTATCAGCTCGCCTGCATTTCTCGGTTGCAGGAAGAAGGTTTTCATCTGGACAAACTACTCGGTTACCAAGCTTTCTCCTTGACAAATTTTGACAGGAAGTCACGTGCAGATTAACAACAACATAATGGCGGGTAAGACAACGTACAGACTACCATGATTACATTTCGGGTCAAAAACCAGGCTGCTGTCATGCCAGCAGAGGTATGCAACACTTCATTTGCTTTGAATGATATGTTTGCGGGGCCTGACATCATTGATAGGGATGTAATAGTCTGCACAAATTCTGATTTTTCGCAGGTCCTTTCCGCTTCGTTCTTCTCTTTTTCACTTGTATGTTAACATTTGGATCGTACTTTTGTTTTGACATGCCAAGGTAACACGTGTTTTCGTCTTAAAAATGTGAGTAGCACATTTTCTTGAAATAACAGATTTTGACGTTCAGCATATTTTTCATTTGAAGAAACTGAATGCGTTGTTTATTTTCTCTTGCAGCGTTTTACAAAACATTTTTACTTCAGTAAGTATTTTGGAAAGTCTAGCTCCTTGTTTTTGGTTGGAAATTGCAGTTGTTTAGCTGAGGGCAAATGGTTCCAAAAGAAAACTAATTACATTCGGTTTCTGGCTAATCACAACAGAGTCATGCAACCAATGGCATGTGAGCCAAATAGAGCAGTTTTCAAATGACTAGAGTGGTTTTCAATTGAGTGTCGAAAGTAATTAGTGAATTACTTTGGTTTATGATTACTTCACTCAGTGATTGGTTCAAAGTTCTCGCGACACTTACCCCACCCTGTTTTACATGGATTGTTTTGTTCTCCAAAGACATCCCGGTGTTTCCTCACAATTTCTCTCATGCATGTGTTGGAACAACTGCATGACACTCGAGGCTAAGGAATAAAAAGGATGAAACTTTGAAATTTCACGTGATTCCAATTTTTGAACGAAACATTGACGTTGCGTTTTACTTGCATTTTTATCTTCTGCTACGGCAAGCTTGAACTTGCCATCATTAAAATGATCTACAACACGTGGTCGGCCGCGGAGTATGGCTCTGAGTCCCGACAAAAAGCTATTTCAATTCATGGCGGTGTGCTCTTCAATCACGGAAGACGCAGCAGTCCTATCTAGACTCCCATTGCTTGAAAAAAGTTCTGGTGCCAATGTTCCCCTCAGTCTCTCTTTCAAGGCGAGTCTAAGTGCGAAGTTTTTGTCCTGAATATCAGCTTTCGTTCATATTGAAATTTGAACTAATTACCATGACAAAAACTTCGCATTTAGACTCGCTTTGAAAGAGAGACTGATGGGAACTCGGAAATGGTCTATTAAGCCGACACAAGCGTATTACCGTGACACAGTCCTTTAAACACGTGAACGTTCTATTTCAATAATTACTCGAGCGGTTTTCAAATGACGTCGTAGCGTGATTGCTTTGGTTTTGGTTTTAGTTGGTTCCCTCATTGGCCTAAAAAAAAAATGCTGAGCAATAATTACTCCACCAATAAGAAACAACCAAGGCATTGGTTTTACCAGAAAATCCATTTGATATTTTCGTTTTGGTTCGTAAGAAACTAACACGATACTACCCCTTTAAAAGAGAACGATTCCAACCAGTCTAAGGGCGTCCCCAAGGCATACATTTTACACGCCCCTATGTCCAAGCTGCATCACTGGTCAAAGGCAACTGACCGGATGGGTGCTAGCCATAACCAACTAGTGTGCGACAAATTCAGTCTGCCTGTCGACTGAAATGTGGTCCGCTAGCTGGCAGTCCACTTATTTATGTATAGAGAACAACGCATGGCTGTCCCTCAGAATGGGGCTGTAGCCCATGCCCGGAAACCTCAGGGCACCGATTGGAGACCTCAAAGACGTATTTGTATTTAAAAAAAATGTATCTCTAGCGTGTTAAGTAGATCTCTCGATTATGCTCCCAGACTTCAAGTTTCTTTAGCTTTTGAAGTCAATCTGTGTATAGCAAATAAATTCGAAGATTAACGAGACAAAATCTTAACATTTTTCTCTCTACGTTTCTTATATTTTTACCTATTCTTTTATCGTTGGAAATATTGTGTATGCTTTTATGTGTTATTTTAATAACTGACTAATTCTGCCGTTTGGCAGCTACAAAAATGATGTAATAAACTATCTTTGTCTTTCCTCTCAAAAAAAAAACAAAGTGGAAAAAGAGATCATAAAAAATGTACGAAATTTTTACCTTCAAAATTGACAACAAAAGAGTAATACTGGAGAGTTAAAATATACGTATTATGTACAAAAATAATTAACACGTTATAGGCGATAAATTCAGTCATCCAGCGACACGTTTCAAAAGTAGTTACTAAGCAGGCTTACATCTTACTACTCTAAACAAATAAGGTGCAACATTTCTTCAACCTTACGAAGTTAATGGATGTAGGACAAATCTTCATACAGATTCTTTCGGCGAAACACGATCATAAGCTCTCAGCAACTGAACAACATCATTTCGGGGCGTTTTCGCTTCCACCAGTCTTGCAAACTCCTCGACTGTGAGCTCTGGGTGACAAACAGCAATGGCCTGAAGCATTGCTCTGGAGGGACTGCCGTCACACCTTTCAAACTTGGATTTTATTTCAAAATGGTCGTAGCCGAAATGGTTCCCTATGATTTCATAATCATAACGGCCAGTTCCTTGAATGCGTGTATCCAAACGTTGAAAGATCTTGTCCACAGAATTAGAAAGGTCATAAGCAAGACTTTCCAAAGATTTGGAGCCTGAAAAAAGAAAGAAAAAGAAGAAAATTTAAGATGTTATGTTCTGATGCAGAATGTCTATAAGCTAAATGGGTTATAGGATTGTCAACTTCAACCGTTGACCCTTTTGATCAGATCTGAGCGACACGAGGAATACATCCATATCCTGCAAGTCCCCTTATCTGTCTGGCTGTCAGTGTGTGGGTTCCGTTGTGTCCCACAGTATAAACACTGAAGGATCGTGAGATCCTAATAGGACTCACGGTTTATAGTCGCTGTCTGAGAAGATCGTTTAGTCTAATCATTCAGAGATTTTATTGGACAGTGATCATTTCTTCCTCAGTCATCTTAAGACTACGAGTGTCGATCACTAGCAGACCTGGTTGTGATGTTTGTACCAGAAGCCTAAACTCAAGTTATTAACCTTCTCAATGATACAGCAAAAAGCAAGACGGAAAGTCAAACAATTCCTATTCATGTACCCTGTTTCCTTATGTCCGTTTGAGGTGATTTTGGTTGATTCTCTGATGATCTTCAAAATAAAAATTATTATTAATTTTAATGAATTCATTAATATTTACCCACCACGTCCGAGTTGCTTCAAGTAAGCTTGATTAGTGAATACTTCGATAGCCAAAAGGTTTCGATATTCTCTACCAATGATTGGTGCTAGCCAAGCTTCGAGCAATTTGTCCCTGACAATAGTAAGTCTGCTGGACATTAAGATGTTCTAGCTTTTAAAAGGACACAATCATGGACTTACCATGCACACCTTGCTCAGTTACCACATGATTCTGATCATGTGTATCACTACCGTTGTTATTCCC
>NC_090892.1:69285575-69288075 GCF_036669925.1 Montipora capricornis | reverse complement strand
ATCCTAAGTAAATACGCGCAGAAGGCTCTATGCACAAAGACACCACTTATCAGGGGAGTGACAGGCAAGACTTTTACCGACACGGAAAAAAAAAACAAAACAAAAAAAAATAATAAAAGAAAGAAAACAAACAAACTAAACGCAGACCTCGACTGGGTTTGCCATAGGCAACCCAGTAAAAAATAAATGTGGTAGTGTAAAGACAAGTAAAATAGGGAAACGGTTCACGTATTTCTGGTTTAGAGCACGTCCGTGGCCCAAAAAGTCATGTGCTTTATAGTTAAATTTGTTTGTTTGTTTGGCTTTGGAGGGGCTGGAAGAGGGCGTCTGGAAAAGCAAGGAAGCCGGACTCCGGAAACGGAATTCGGAAACGGAAGCGGACAAATAAATATGAATGATTCAAGTTGGGAAGTATGATTGACATCAGTACGCCTCCTCCCTTCTCTCTGCATTCCTCTTAAGATGGATGATGATATGCGGAGCCCTTTTATGAAAAGGTACGAGAATAAAGAACTTAGTATTAATCATTCTTTTCAGTTAAATGATGTTCTTATTATACAAGACATATTTGCTTTTGTTTGTAGGTCGCCACAAAGGGGCGTTTGGAATACCAGGAAATCCAGAATTGGGATTCCATATTCCGGAATTTCATGAAGAAAGCAAGCCACTTATCTATATGTAGTAAGGGGACCCTAAAGATCATGTCAGATGTTGTCAGCAATTTTCTACCCTGCACCAACGGTTTCTAAGGGGGATTAAAACTGTGACCATCAGAGTTCAACATGGAAACGAGGCTGGACCTTTAACTGCTTCATAACTCTTGTTATGACAAAAAATACTCTTGTTTTGAACTGGAGTGTATCTGATAAATAACAGCAATAATACTGATCACATGACAATACTAACATCAAAACAAGGCTGGACCATCTAATGCCTTGTGGCTATTGTTATTGGCAACAGATTGCCTCAATATTCTTTATATTTTCTATTGAGGTGTAACTTAGGCTGCTCTGAAACATAACAGTAATATGTTGTCGTGTCCCTTCAATCATGTGAATGAGGTTAGATCATGAAGTGACTCTGGCGTATTTTGTACTTTTTATAACTTAGTCTATTTAGCCAAATGCAATTTTTTTTTTCACAACTCCGTGACAACATCAACATCAACATCAACACTAGAAGACTCGTCATCGCCATCCTTCGTAAAACAAGAAAATTTGGTTTTATCAAACGAGTCGATAAAAGTTGAATTACCACCGTGAAAGATTTGGAAAGCTGACGCTTCGAGCGTTTAACCCTTCGTCAGTGGGAATGAGCAAATGACAAATAGCGTCATGTCGCGAGTGAATGTTGAATAACGTCAGCGAATGGCGAAGGGATAATGCTCGAAACGTCAGCTTTTCAAATCTTTCACCGGCACGGTGGTAATTCGACCTTTATCAACTCGTTTTATAAAACCTAATTTTCATGTTTCACTCTCCCAGCGACGCAGCACCACAGTTCCTGTAGAAACTAGAAATTTGTGATCATTACTAGTCATTCTTCACTGTTCTACAAGGAGCATCTTGATAGAGCATCTTGATCGGGGTTGGACGCTGAATAATGAATAACGGGATTAACCCTTTCCCTCCCTTGAGTGCCAATTGGCACTTATAGATTTTACTCTGTCTAACGCCAGACGATTTTACTCGTCAATGGGGAACCCTTTGGGAGTGAATTAAAGGGTTAAATAAAAATGAATAATGAATATTTGGGTTTGGAAAATGAGGAATAATGAATATCACAGCCATGTCACTGGAATAATGAATAAGTGATTATGAATAATGAATAACCAACAGGAACTTAAAAACACTAATGAACAATTGAAAGAAACACCGTAAGAATAATGAATAACCGAGGTCAAATTATTCAGCTTCCATCCCTGATTCTTGAGATTGGTCAAAGAAGCCACGGCAGAAACACTGAACAGCATGTCAACACCCTGACAGAAGTAACAGACACGCAGCAGATAAAGGTCTCTATTGTTGACATTTTGGCAGAGTAGAAGGCACTTGAAAAACCTGACTGGACTAGAAAAAATATTGACATATGTGGGGTCACTTCTCCACGCAAATCTTTGAAAAGTACAGTGGTAGTGAAGGGGTGAAGCCTATTTGATGGGTTAGTCATTTCAATCGTTGTTCAATTCCAGCATATGGAAAGTTGAAGAGACATCCCTTATTAATGATTCAGCTAGACAACGATGAACATGTTACTTTTAGGTACTATGTGCAATCATCTTTAAAGACAGTGACACCAGTGACATGACACCATCCCTTAGGCGATTCCCAGGGATGTGTGAGAACATACTTTTTTGTGACTAGGAGGGGGTATCGTAACATACTTCTCAGCCCTAGCTATTGTTCGTGCTCTTGGACCTGGTAGAACTGCAGGCTACCTGGTTTCGATGCATGGAGTTGAGCCGATATCATGACTTGAAGCTTAGCACATACAATTAATT
>NC_090892.1:69275575-69280575 GCF_036669925.1 Montipora capricornis | reverse complement strand
CATTAGCCTCCGCTAGTGTTGTCCTTTGGCCTTTTTGTAATATGACGAATATGCTCCTCGAGCATTCCTACTCGTTCCGCAACGGCAATGGAGTGTTTACAAACACTGTCATACTTGAAGCTGTGGCAACGGCACTTGATATGATCTTTGTTGACCGTACATTCCACCTTCCCGTTTTTGGCGTCCCTAGATGCCACCTCAAAGGTATTAGTCGGCTTGTATGCATCAAGCGTTGCCTTCTGTTGTATTGCTGCCGGTAAATTTAAAAGTGCGACGGCCCCTTCGATGACAGCGGTAATGATATCTTCTGGACAGATGTTCTTTTCTCTCAGGACCTTGGCTGCGTCAAAGGAGAGTTCTTGAAATTCTCGATTCGAACATGTGCTGGTTTTATCTGCTGTCCCGACTGATACACGTTTGCCTTTCAACATATCCTCCACTGACATGGCATTCACTTTCTTCACGTACTCATCCCTTTGTATCTCAGTCCAGTCAAACCAAGTTTCCACTGGCACCAGAAGATGAGCTGCAACATTTGCCAGCTGGTACTTTTCACTTAGCCCGCACAGAGCCAATTTGAACTCTTCTTGCTCACCTTGGTGTATTTCTTCAAAAACATGTCTTGTGAATTCTAGTTTCGAAAGGTTTCCGTTCTGCTTTCTGCCATTGGCTCTCAGATACTCTACCTTGGTTTGAGACATCACGTGGTTCATAGCCTCAGAGGAGTTGGTATATGGCCGAATTGGCTTTCCGTGGGCATCATTTGGCAAACCAGCTTGTCTGCGATACTTCAATGCCATCTTCTTCCCGATCAGTTCACGCTTGTCCTCCAGGTATTTTGAAAACTGAGGCTTATAGGTATTATTTTTCTGAAGCAGTTCCACTTCTTTCTCGTCAAAATCATCTCGAAGGGATTGCAATTTCTGCTTAACTTCTTTTTTGTCTTCGGCGTCAACAATTCCCTCTTCCTTTCCTTGAACCCCAAACACCCTATCAAGAAAAAACTTTTGCGACTTCTTCTCCCGTATTCCAATCTTGTACAGTTCTGCCTTGCAGTTGCCCTCGAAGTGCTTCACACAACGGAGAGATGTTGCTTTCGGTAAGTCACTCTTACATGCCATTTCAAGGGCGGTTTCGCCGTCCGTTATGTACCCTCTGCACTTTTCCAGACCTTTACAAGCAGCAACACATGTCGAAGATAGGACTTTGTAAGTTTGGAAGTCTTTCCGGTGATGGATCATCGTGGGCCCAAGAAAAATCGGATTATTGCCAGTTCTCTTTGAAGTTAGGAAGAGGTGCCTGTATACCACCGGGGTAACCTCAAACTGGCCCATATCAAATGTTGGATCGATAGATATGGGATGGCTTAGCTGCTCACAGGAAGTGAATTTTCCAACGTCAACACACATTACGTCAGTTCCTAGAACCCAAAGGTCTGCGGGCATATCTTGATGACGCAAAATTATTTTTTCATCTTTCTTCCTTGCATATACAAGCAGTTCTTCAACTGGATCATCACTTCTTTTGGCTTGAACTTTGATATCCGACACCTGTTTAAGTGAGCGTGGAAGAGATCCCGGTGTTCTTGCTCTCGATGGTCCTCCAACTTCCTTCTTTACATCATTGTAAACATGTGCTGCGGTATCTTCCTTGACCTTTTGCTTTATTGCATCGAGCGTAGATCTTGCTGTCGGATAGAAAGGTTTGTTTGCACTGTTTCGGCTGTTTCCATGAGAAGTTATCTTAAACTCAACTTTCTCTTCCCCAGACGTAATGTGGTACTGGAGTAACACCGTTTCGTTGACAACACACGCGTTTGCATCTTTTAATAAGAACAAGGATCTTACAAGCGCAGGACATGCCTTGTTGCTCTTAGAATTGATGTGTAGATGGTACTGGTTCTCACCACTCAGTTTGAGGGCTTTTTTCTCGACAACACTAATGTGCAGTCCACCACTGAGCTTCTCACACTCCACTGTCCAAATTGCACACCGCAAAGCTTTAGTGTAAGCACCGTTCATATCATCTTTTATATCTTGCCAGTCCTTATAACAACACGTGCTTACCAGGAATGAAGCGTTTTGACGTACTCGCAATGGGTGACGCTGACAAGTTGCATTTTGAAATTTTCCTTCGAAGAGAATTTTTGTTGCCTCAGTTGGAGTATACCGTGACTTTCTTCCAGACTCATAGATTGGCACTTCTGCATCGTCATTCCAGTGCAATGCAACCTACAGGAGAAACAATAGAAGGCGTCATTCTCAGAATGATTATGCAATCTTAATCAAAATAAACAGACACCAGAGTTTATCTGATAATCACTTAATAAATCTACATACCTTGGCATTGCATTCTGGCGGTTTACCACATGCAGCTGGCTCAGCACGTTCATTTGTTCTGCCTTGCCAACGTGGCCGGCTGCAAAAAATAAACATAAGACTTTCACTACGTCTCTCCCAATGCCTAAGCCTATGCCTGTACATGAGCCTGTACCTGAGAAAATGACCTTCATTATGACTAGCATTATTGCATTCACTACTAAGGCACTCAAGTTCTTCACACTATATTAACAATTATCCTCAGGGCAACAATCTACCTAAATTCTGTACCCGATGTGACGATGGAAGTACAAGGTGCACAGCGACATGCACACTCCTGTTTAGAATGATAACAGCCTTATGGATACGAAAAGAGAACAATAACATTAATTAAGACAAAAAAAAAGCAAACAATGTTGGGAAGCGGTTATGTAAGACAAAATGGACAAGATACTGTGTTTTCATAGTAAAATGTACTTTTCATTCCTCTATTGATTTGCGACTAATCATGCGAGACTGAGGACGCTTACCATTTTTCAGAACTGTCCGGCCGATCCGGTATTTTTGAATGTAAAATGGGCCTTTTATATGAGATTTGTTTTCACAATTTCACTACTGCAGTGTATAAAGCGTATATATTTACTGATTTAACAGGGCAAATCTGACTAACATTAGAATACTGTTATCGAATGTACCGGTCTGGCCGGCCAGTTCTGACAAATAGAAAGCGCCCTAAGTCAATGAAACAAATTAAAGTCTAAAAGAAACAAATAGTGCATATATTTTACTTTGTTAGTACCTTGATTCCGTATCGTTGTTGCGCCCGTCATCATTTGTTGTTTTATCCTTCAGGTCCTAGACAGACATATGTAACGGTGTAAATTGGGGAAATAAACAAAATACGGACAACCATAACGGCTTTTCACATCTATCATTACTCATTATTTCAAGCACTTTTGAGCTGCGCTGACCTATAAACAATTTGCACATTTTCCTAAAATTGAGAACAAAGTATCTCTTTACTCTCTACAGAGTTTGGTTGGGCTGTTAAAATAGCAAAAATGAAACCCAGTAAATATTGTAACCTGCAGTAGTTCCATTCCTTAATAGGAGTAGCTTCGTATAGATTCCACTTGATTTGGGTTTCAATGCTACATAACTGTAAAATGATCATTTAAATTACCTCTTCCTCCGTCTCTACGGCTTGCGGTTCGTTTGGCATGATTCGTGAGGGCTCATCTTCCAGAATCTGCACATCTTCCTACAAATGCAGTAAAAACTGTGACCTGCATAGTTCCATTCCTTAATGTATGAGAGTACTTTGGTATAGATTGCACTTTATTTCTTTCACTACTATATAACTGTAAAATAATCATCAAAATTACCTCATCTTCCTCCTCTACTGCTTTCGGTTTGTTTGCCAGGAATCGTAAGGGCTCATCTTTCAGAATTTGCACCTCTTCCTACAAACGATTCAAATTCTTTTTATCATTATCGGACGTTTGTTTTGTACCGTGGATACGAATAGATTGAGCCAGCATCCTTTGTTGGACACTACAATCACTTGAATGTATGATGCGAATTATATAAAACAAATCATATATGAACTGCGGATGAAGATGTAATTTACAGCTTCGTCCGCAATTCATATTTGATTTATTTCATCTAATTTACATCATTTCACTCCTCTTACGGGAAAGTAAGAACTTACAGTTGACCTTGCTCCCAATGTGTGGCATAGCTTAGTTGGTATAGCATCGCACCGGTATTGCGGGGGTCTCGGGTTTGAATCCCTTTGAAGCTTGAATGTTTTCAGGATTCTTTAATTAGAAATAAACCCAGGAGGATTATTTCTTACATACAATCGTGTGGGGCTTGTGAAGATCAAGGATCTGCGCTTCAAATATATGTGTTTTTTTTTATATTTGAGTTGCAAAAAATCGTTTTCTAAACGGCCTATGTTATTCTAAAAGACAGGTGCTATTACGTACGTCTTCTTGTCTTCTTGTCTTCTTACTAACTCTGAGATAAGAATCATTCTCGGAGTCTTTGTGTCGCCTTTTTGAAGTGACAGAAGGAACTCTGTAACAAAACAACTCAAAGTAAATCTAGTTTTAGAGAACAAAATAAAATACATTCTGATTTTGTTATGCAGTAATGGTTAAATGCCACAGAAGGCGGCAATACCCGATTCCCTGTAGGAAACTTGCGAGCAGGGAATCATGGTAGTTGTATTCATCACGCACACGACATCTCCGAGATTTGGCGCGTGAAGATGAATACAACTACCATGATTCCCTTCGCGGAAGTCTCATAGAGGGAATCGGGTATTGTTAATCTAAAACATGTATCTCCTGCATTATCAAATGAGCCCACAGATAAATAAATCTATAAGGGCCGAAAGATTGGGAGAAGTAGCAGGCCAATTCGGTAAAATGACATAATTATTACTGTAAACATAAAATTGAGCACCGTATTTCCTCGAATGAAAGTCGTTTATCGATTAATCGTTCGCACCCTCAAAAAATCACCCTTTTGGTGAAAGTCCGTACACCAAAACATGATATAGCAAGACTAGTTATTCAACGGTTACATGGAATAGTACAAACGTATAGAAATGGCATGAACTCTTGTTCTTTGCCTGCGGTAGAAAAAAAGAAAAAAATAAACGAAACGAAAAGA
>NC_090892.1:69255575-69260575 GCF_036669925.1 Montipora capricornis | reverse complement strand
CATAGTGTACCAGACATATGTCACTACAATACAGAACGTTAAAGTGCAAGCTTTTCAGTGCTACCTAAATAAATGTGGTTTTGTTTTGAACCAGTTGCGTAATTTTAGTTTGAAAATACAACACCGCAATTTGTTTACATAATTGACATTTGAAACCACTTGCGTTCGAGCTTCTTTCACGTGCGAGCGTTCTTCAGCCTGAAGGTTGTACTTTTCATATTTGGACAACAACATTCTTTGCCTTGTACATTATTTTTGGAAAGTTCACATCATTTCCAAGAATTTTTATTGCTCAAAAAAGTGAAGGTGATGCCAAAAAACTTAAGTTAGACTGCTGGCGTGTGGAAAGAGCAAAGCTGTTGAAATGTCCTGTTAGATGGTGTTGGAAGATGTACCACTGTAGCAAAAATATGTTCGTTCTGAATTTTCTTGTACCGGAAACAGTCATATATTATTTGTTAACGTCTTTGCTTTCCTCATTAATCCTGGAGTTATGTCTGGTTTACGTTGGCTCCTCAGCATTTCACCTAAACGAGTTAGCAGCTTATCTACCAGGATGAAATACTCCGCGCCAAGTTTTGTGCAAATATTAGAGTCCTGCCTTCTCTGCCATTATTTTGAAATTTCCTGCAGACAAACCCTTAAAAATTGTACTAAAGCTTCTAGGTCTAATCTCCAGTTGTGCACATTCCTGTTTACAATGTATATCTGTCATAAAAGGCAGACTTGTTTTGCTTAATTGAACCACAAAACAGGTTGATTTCCTCCTCCTAGTAATTCACTTATCCATGATTTTTGTTTTCCATCACAGGGGCCACTTTTATAAGACGAATACTCTTCACTGTCTAGATGATGGATAAAAGCAATGGTTTCTGGTGGAAGTTTATGACTATATTGGCGTCTTATTTTCGGAAGTGCTGCTCTTGGACCATACATCTTATTATAAAGTCTAGCTTTTGTTAATTCGTAGTCTGTGCATACATACATACATACACGTTTATTGCGCTCCCTGAAAAGGGTTTTCAGCAGCAATATTTAAATATATATTAAAAATCTTACATGAATTAAAAATAGAAAAAATCTGGTAAGATAAAAGCTAAAAAAATATAAATGCAACGTTTCACGATAAATTATTTACAAGCAGTTCACATACATGATACATGTGCATGTACATGTGCATGATACTTCTTCTCCTCAACTGTTAGTAAACCTGAACATTTGCTTAATGTCCTTATTTGTGTATTGCTGTGCCACACAACTCAACAGTTCAACCCATTTGGGACTTCCAGGCCTCTCTCTGGAGTAGCTGAGAGCTAAGCCCTCCATGATGTTAGCATTTGCATTCACTTTTTCCTGAATGGAATTTGAAAGAAGTGAAGACAATGGCTTGCTCCTTTTACTTTTTACTTCTAGTAAGAAACACTTCCTAGAGAGTGAGGTTCGCATGTTTACAATCATGTTTCCAAAACATTGCTAAAGCCAGTATTCGTGCAAAGTACTGATAGAGGTGAAAAATATTGTGATCTTATTTTTTTATTATCAAAGGTAAAGGCAAAATGTCCTGACGTTGAATTAGTCAGTAATAATTACTGACTCTGATCTGATTATTAGAACGCAAAAAGAGTACTCTTTATAGCCTGGATTAGTTTTCTATTTTAGGGAATAATGCATACAGTACAAACTCACATATAAGAACCTAGTACAGGCTGAAATTTGGCATTTTAAAAATACCCAAAAATATAAGAACTTGCTGAGCCTGGCAAAGAAAAAGAGGTACTTTTACAAAAAAATCACCCTTGAGAAAACTCCTGTTATAGACCTAATCGGAGAACTCAGTGTTGTACCCAATTCAAACCCTTTGGGAATAAAACGTTTTGTTTCAGGTATTTCCATATCATTTAAATATGAATGGTATGTTATAATGCAAATACAATACACAAAGAATCTTAATCTCGGGAGATTTGAATTGGGTACAACATTGAGTTAGCCGATTAGGTCTATTGTGTATATGTTTTCTTTGATTGGCATTTTATTGGATTTTCTCTAGAAATATGTTTTCCATAAAGCTACAGTGCAATACTGTCTACATATCTTATGAATAAAATATAGAAATTTATTGTTGTTCCTCTGAGAAATAAGAACCTATTAAGAAAGTACATGTAATTAGCCTGAATTATGAAAAAATAGCCTAAAATATTAGAACCTGCTCAGCCTGAGCTCGAAAATTCTAGGTTCTTATGTGTGGGTCTTTACTGTATTTTTAGGGTTACCAGTAGTAAATTTTACCCTGTTATACAAGCATGACAGTATGCCATGTTTCAGTTTCGCGGGCTTGGGGGACCCTTGAATTGTGTTCATCTTTTCATTACCAATCCAAATAAACTGAAAAACCAGCTAGTAAGGTAGAATATGTATGGTAGAATTTTACCATGTGAGTTAAAAGAAGGAAAGTTTACCCCATCAAATTGGCCTTCAAGAATTTCCTGGCAGATCTGTTCATTTGAGGCACCCATGTTTTCAACTTCTGTTTTAAGTTCAGCCACTTTTTGCCTTGCGCAGTTTTGAAGTTTGTTTCAAATCCTCCACTGAGTTCGCTTTGACGTCAGTTCATATGACACTGGGGCACAACCAACTTGATTTTGAATAGAATTGTTTGCAGACAGGGGCTGTGGAACACTTTTGTTTACACTGGGTGACAGCCTGTGCATCCTTACATAACATGCACCACAGCACCTTAAACTGCTTATGAGGGCCACACAGCCAAACTTTTTTTCCAAAAAAAGTTTTCTTAGCTTCAGGGAACAAATCATCTACTGACTTTGGACTTCGGTAGTGACTTTAAATGTTTTAGCTTGTACAGGGGAGTTGTGCATTTGGACGCTGAACATCAGAGGCGGATAGTGGTATTCCTACAGGCTTGACATTTTTCCTTTAACATCATTTATGGGACGAGATTCTTCCTTCCTTGTAGGTTTTTTACATATACTACAAGTAAGTACTGATGAAGACATTGTTTACAATCTTCTTCACAAAGATCAAACCTTCAATAACTCCTTTTTTTAACTTTGATATAAGCTAGACTTAACTCTAGTGAATTGGAAAATGAAACATTTGTGGCAAATTTTATGATAAATTCAACTCAACAATCGAAATTGAAAGTTGACAATTGAAGCTAAGCTGAACACAATCTTAATGTGTAATTTTAAAGGGGAAACTGAAAAGGAAACACTTAAACACTGGGGGTCTCACGAACCTTTTTACGGAAGAAGTGTGCGGGAGATAAGCTGATAATCAACTCTAAAGGAACCTATCCACGAATACTCAATACCTTTCAAAAAAAAAAGGACAAAATTACCTTTTGCAAGGTCTAGCGATAGAGTACACCGAACTGTAACGACAACAGCAGTCCGAAAACGATCTGTAGGAAACCTCACTGAACCGTAACGCAAGTGACAGAAGCTGCTTCCAAATCAACTTGACTACCTCTAACTCGAATATCAGATCACCGGTCACAGACAAGGCAATGACAAAAGAACTGTTCACACTATTTTAATAGAAGTATAATAAGAATTCATCCTAGGTTTGCAATCTCAAGATAGTCCAAAAGCAAGTCTTGACCATAGTGTCTTGACACACTAATTCTAGACTGGATCTCTTATAAGCAGAGTCGGAGAACTCGAAATCTTACGGCAGAAAGATCTTTTCGAACAATGGGACATTCCATTTTTTATCCGCACCCCCCCTATGGAAGGCATTTTTTTAAGTGTCAAGAAGGACCCTGTCGGAATCTGGATTTTCTGCTCCAGTTTAGGGGATCGGAATCGGGAGTCTTTGTTCTATACAAACACGGGCCTGTCAGAATCAAGCTTCAGAGTAGAAGGGGCCTGTCGGAATCTAACTTCAGAGGTGAAAGGGACCTGTCGGAATCTGATTTCAGAGCAAAAGGGACCTGTCGGAAAAATGCCTTCCATAGGGGGGGTTCGGATAAAAAATGGAATGTCCCAATTTGCGTACTGGTTATAACCTTGCAAGAAGGTTAAACTAAATACGATGAATTCACCGCTTCAAAACGTTTTTCAAAGCTTTACCGATCTTTCCGAAATGACTGAATGAAATACCTGTGTAAAATGGTTGGTTAATCGCTTGCACTCAACAAAACTTTTATGTGCTCTTCCACCACGACACAATATGGCCGACGATACAAGTCCTTATCTGAAAGTAAGATGCGCGCAAGCTCTTATGGGATTTTTGGCCACTGGCGCGCTTTATTGCTCGATGTTCAAAAAAATTCGTCTTAAATGCTTTTTCAGATTGTTTAAATGTATTTGGAAGATTGGATTAAATGGAATCACGCAAAAATGATCGGATTACATAAACATTTCACTATAAATGGCGTGCCATAGGCCAGGTGAATACCGGTATATACTGGTGAATGTTTTGTCATGGAAGGATAACTGACATTTCCAAACTAAAGTTGTAAGGATGGAACAGAAGGTAGTGAGGATCGTTTAAAGATCGTTTAAAAAGATTGTAGGCTTGTGTGGGTAAGCCGATGTGCTGTGTAAGCTACTTGTGAAATTTTATATTTTTTCCTACTTTTTCACGTTTTCCCTATTTTGTTGTGTTCAAATTTCCAATTTTTCTATTTTCTTGAGCTGATGTGCTGCTTGACACCCTGAAAAAAGCTATTATATCATAATGTGCCATGCTAGATTGTTACCCTCTTGAAAGAGAAAGTGAATTAGGATGAAGCTGCCCGAGAAAACATCGCATTACCCTGTTAACTTTCTGCTTTTCATACATTTTTCTCATATGTGTGTCCGTGAAATACAAGTAGGATTTTGAAAACAACACGAAATTTTGGTAAGGTCTACTGCATTTGTGAAAATACAACCAAAATTACCTGATCTTAAAAATCATGGAAATCAATTTTATCACATAAGCCACAGTCTGCACACCTCCATTGTCAGATGCTGTGGAAGTATTAGCACAAAAGGACA
>NC_090892.1:69235575-69248075 GCF_036669925.1 Montipora capricornis | reverse complement strand
GAGGCAAATTGTCCCTCTGGGGGAGTCCATTTGGATTTGCGAACTAGAAGTGTTTCAAAAATATCTTTATTAGAAGTGTCCGAATCATCCTCTTTGTCGTGAAAAAAGGCTTTTAACTGAACGCGGCGAAGGAATTTTTCAACATCTTGCTTAATAGAAAATTCGTTGGTGCGTTTGGTAATAGGGACAAAATTTATGCCCTTACTGAGAACAGATTTCTCTGAGTCAGTAAGCGGAGGATTTTTCACCAATAGGTAATCACGGTATTATGGCTATGCAATGTAGTGTCGTCGGTAATTTGCGGACCTATTAATTGTTGAAGTTTCAGAGTCTTGGTTTGGTGTAAATTGGCTGGTGTAGAATGGTCAACAAGTCCAGAATTACTGTACATTGTCGGATTTTTTTTTCGCCAGCGAATCGATTGTACTCTCAAAAATTGCTGGACACATTTTTGGAAAATTCGATGCGGCAATGAAGAATTTGTTTGAGTCAAGTGCGATTCGGTTATTGGCACATAGCTCTAATTGTGATCCTCCATAATAATTAAATGTGAAAAAGCAATTTTGACGCACATCGAATTTGGTGAAGATACTGATTTTGAGTGAGAGAATGTAGACGCATTGAACTTTTCAACAATTCGAGCGAACACCAGAAACCTTTAGGAATGACTTTCTGAATTGAGGCAATACGGCCGATTACAGTTGATGATGAATGACAAAACCTATGTTTTGGCGAAAATGACAGTGGCTAAACGACTGCGAAAAGTAAGTTACTGCTATGTTGTGGGAAAAGGAAAGCAGAAGTAACTTCGCGATTGGACGACCTTTCAACGGTGGAATCTATGTTCAGCTTGGCATCGTCGTCTGGTCTCCTGTTTAAATCAAGACCAAAAATCCGTAGGATGATTTTGACTTAGTGGTCGCAGCGAGTGAAATTTTCTAATGAATCTGTTCTTAAATCTAAATGCTCTGTGAACAATTTACTGGTAGATCGTCGTTCAAGTTAATAACAAATTATCGGTTTTATCAACGGTGAAATTTGAATAACCTTTAAATGTTGGCCACCGTACAGAGATTCTAAAATGCAACGTTTCGAGCGTTAAACATTTACGTCAGCAGCGAATCGAGGGATATTGGGTTACGTGTAGTTTTTATAGTAGAGTGGAGCTACGCTATTGGTGGTAACATGGCAACGTGAAACGCGATGTATATATAGTTAAATGAAAAGCGTTCGTTAATACCAGGAGGCATCTAAGCCAGTCGATCGCCATTTTGAATTGCCTAACCACTCAGAAAAAACACATTCTATCTGCGGCCTGTTTCCCTACATCTAGGTACGAGAGAAAGGCGCAGATAGCCATGTGTTTTTTGGAGTGGTTAGGCAGATTGAAATGGCCGAGCGACTGGCTTAGATGCATCCCTTGTCATTCTTCTCCTCAATCATCGCGAAGGTGTTCGCGGAATCGGTACACCTAGTCGTCTCGTAACTGTCTCATCACCGATGTATAATTTATTGCATAACGTACAGGTTATGCAATAAATGACATTTGCGGAGGTACATGTGAAACGATTTACTTAACAGATCGCTATTTAAAGCGATACATTGTAGACTAGTTGACACCGAAAAGACACAGTTGCATCGTTAGCGCTATGCCTTGCATTTGAAATGCACGGGTTGCTCGTTAGTTTTGAGCGCTGCGGACCACTAAGTCTCAGTGCCTAGTTGTCATTGTAAATTCACAGAGTTTTTTGAATGAAGACCCAAGTGGAGGTTGCGAAAAGATTCTACCATCTCGGGCTATCATTTTGGAGTTTGTTTAAAATTACTAAGAATGAGCATTTGACTAGCTTGATTAAATTAGCCACTGGAAAGTTCGCCAAACTTAGGTTTTGTCACTCGTGCAACTGTGACGGCCGTTTTGACAACTGGATAAACATCATTCCTAAAGGTTTTAGCTCGAAACTTTCATGCGTCACATTCTCTCACTCAAATCAGTATCAGACACCAAATTCGATGTGCGCAAAATTCTTTTTTCGGGTAACCATTATGAGGATTCACAATTAGAGCTATGTGCCAAAACGAATCGCACTTGACAAACAAATCACTTCATTGACGCTCCGAACTTTTGCAGAAATCTGTCCAGCAATTTTAGTACAATCGATTCAGCGCGTTAAATCCCAACAACTTAATTTGTAGGTGTTTGACCATTGTACACCAAACCCACACTAAAACGTACAATCTTCATAGGTTCGTTATTAAGTTGAACTACGCTTTTACAGACGCCTTTAATTGTATTAAAATTCCATAATCTACCGAATATTTCAATTGTCCCTCTGGGGGAAAATCTAATGATTTCTTGCTTACTTGAAGTCAGGAATTTGTTGTTCCTCAGGAAGTGCCTACCGAATTCATTGTCTTTGTCGGTGAAAACAAGACGCACCAACGAATGAAGTCTATTAAGCAAGAAAAAATTGAAAAATTCCTTCGCCGAAAAAATTCGTAAAAGCCTTTTTTCACGACAAAGAGGAATGATTCGGCACTTACTAACAAAGATATTTTTGAAACACTTCTAGTTTAGAGTTTCGCAAATATCAAATGGACTCCTCCATGAGGGACAATTTGCCTCTTTATATTTTTTCACCATTGTAATGCCGTCACGACATTCAATAAATTCAATCGCAACACTAAATTTCCAACCTTTCCTCGGAAGATGTAAATACGCTTTAAAAATCTTAGTAAACGCAACGACATAGTTGTCAAATCGGCCGACAAAGGCGGCGCGGTAGTTGTTTGGCGGGTCCGACCTTTACCAAAAAGAAGCTTTGCGGCAACTTCGGATACCTCGTTTTATGCCAAAATCCCTAAAAGATCTCACTTCCAAAAATCAAAAACTTGTCAAAGACACCATTCAAAATCTTATAGTTAATCAAGAATTACCGGACACTGCCACTAATCTCATCATCAACACCCCTAGAACTTCGTGCATTTATTTCTTGCCTAAAATTCACAAACCCAACAACCCAGGTCGCCCTATCGTTTCTGCCTGTAGTTGCCCCACCGAACTCATTTCTAGCTACTTAGACAGGATTATGACGCCTATCGTCAAATCTTTGCCATCATACATTAAAGACAGTACACACGCACTACAAAATTTTCCGCGATTTCAATTTTCTCCGGCCAAGACAAATTATTTTCACCATGGACATTACATCTCTATACACAGTCATTCCTAACAGCGAAGGTCTTCAAGCACTTAAACACTTTTTCGATCAACGCACTGTCAAAGAACCTAGCTCGGAAACGCTCCTCCGCCTTGCCGAACTAGTTTTAACGCTTAACTGTTTTTCATTCGCCGGCAACTATTACAAACAAATTAATGGTGTAGCGATGGGCACAAGAATGGGACCTAGCTATGCCAATCTTTTTGTAGGATATGTTGAACACCAATTTTTTAATCAGTACAACGGCCCCAAACTTGAACTCTACGGCCGCTACATCGACGACTGCATCGGCGCTATTTCATCCAGCAGAGAAGAACTCGATCAATTTATAACCTCCGTCAACTCTTTTCATCCGGCTCTTAAATATACCTGGGAAATTTCGGAAACTTCATTGGCTTTCCTAGATATCAAAGTTTCTATTAGAGGCAACGTGCTATGTACTAGTGTGCACTACAAACCTACTGATTCACACAGTTATTTGTTGTATTCATCGTCACATCCATCTCATGTCAAGAACTCCATTCCTTATTCTCAATTTCTTAGACTTCGACGTCTATGTAGTGATGACTCCGATTTTTCCAGCAAATCAGAGGAGATGTGCCAGTTCTTCGAAAAACGTGGCTATCCTGTCTCTGTGGTCAAAGCGGGCCATCATCGCGCCCAACAATTTGATCGACAGTCGTCACTACAAACGTCACAGAAAGATAAGAATGACAGAATTCCATTCACCCTCACTTTCCATCCTCATAATCACGCAGTCAAAAGCATCATTCTTAGTAATTTTAAATTACTCCAAAATGATCCCGAGACTGGTAGAATCTTTTCGCAACCTCCACTTATTTCATTCAAACGCGACAAAAACGTAGGCAACTTTTTAGTTAGAAGCGCGCTCAAAACCAACGAGCAACCCGGCACTTTCAAATGCGCGCGCTCACGATGCAAAACTTGTCTTTTCATTGTTAACACTAGCAAGATATCGGGACCTAAGCGATCTGTTAAGATCACCGATCGTTTCACATGTACCTCCGCAAATGTCATTTATTGCATAACCTGTACGTTATGCAATAAATTATACATTGGTGAGACAGGTAGACGACTAGGTGACCGATTCCGCGAACACCTTCGCGATGTTGAGAAGAATGACAAGGATGCATCTAAGCCAGTCGCTCGCCATTTTAATCTGCCTAACCACTCCAAAAAACACATGGCTATCTGCGGCCTTTCCCTACATCTAGGTACGACGGAAAGCCGCAAGAATCTGGAACAAAAATTCATCTTTCAAATCGGCACCCTGAATCCTCACGGTATTAACGAACGCTTTTCATTTAACTAATATATTCCTACTTTTCACGTTGCCATGTTACCACCAATAGCGTAGCTCCTACTCTACTATAAAAACTACACGTAACCCATAATCCCTCGATTCGCTCTGACGAAGGGCTAACGCTCGAAACGTCAGCTTTTAGAATCTCTGTACGGTGGTCAATTTACATTATCAACTCCGTTGATAAACCAAATTTTTGTATACTACTTCCCCACCGACGCAGCACCACAGTTTCTTTAGAAACTACCCCTTCATTCAATATCTTTATTGGTTTTTCTTCCTAACTTGATTGGCTGACAAATCAAACCTCATCAGTGATTGGTAGAAAATTTTCGCACACCCAATAGGAACGCACAGAAAAACCAAACCAAAACCAAAACCAAAGTAATTATCTAATTACTTTCGACACTCAATTGAAAACCGCTCTAAAGATTAAAATAAAACCATAACTCTTATGGGAAAAGCCAGGGTTCCGCGATTTTAAGGGAAGGTTGAATTATTTTACGATATGAAAAGACAACTGACAAATGTGCTCACATGACGGTCAGTTTTAAGTAAAATTTAAAATTAACCTGAATTTAAATTTAACTGTAACATTTATGCCATTTCCTATTTAGCCTCTCAAGACAAAACAAGTCTGGTCCGTTTGCGTTGTCACACATTTCTCGTGTGACCACAGGTACCCCAAGCTCGATATATGAGCAGCTCTTTATATGACCTTTGCATTGTTACGTGACTCGAACGATTTGCATATTTATAAGGATTTGTATGGGAAAAATGACGTTATTTTCCCCATACAAATCCTTATAAATATGCAAATCGCTCGAGTCACGTAACAATGCAAAGGTCATATAAAGAGCTGCTCGTATATCGAGCTTGGGGTACCTGTTGTTTGACTTGATTAGTACGTGCTTCAGCGCAAGCGGACTTCCCTTGCGAGAACAACATGGGTACACGCTCACGAAAATCCAAGATGCCCATATCCGACGATTTCCTCACAGGCCCAGCTCTCGAAAATCTGTCGGGCTACCTCGAGGATCCTTTTCCATCTTTTCCTCGTGCAACAGCCAATCAACAAAAGTCCCTAAGCACAAGGTCAAAGAAAAGCACGCAACAAGAGACAACAACCCCAGCAGAACATCAACCTTTGTCGTTAGATAAGCAGATCCAACTGGAGCAACTCAAGCACGGCAATCTACAGTTGCAGTTGGAGATTACCAGGGCGCAGTTAGAGCTGACGAAGCTAAGCCCACACGTTAAACCTTCGCAAACTTCCCGTTCGCTGAAACCAGAAGAGCCGTCACCCCTTGACAATATTCTTGCCTCCACGCCTTTCACATCATCGACCCAAGAAGTATTGGCAGAGGATGGAAGTGTTCCGACTCTCAAGGACTTGCGGACCAAAGAAAAAAAAGGGCGCAAACATCCTTCTCTTTTGCCTAATGATTACCTTTTCTCCGCAAAAGGTAAGATAGACTACGACAAACTCGAGATTTCGGAGTTTGTGGGTGGCTTTCTTGAATTCTTGCAAATTCAATGCAAAGGTCATATAAAGAGCTGCTCGTATATCGAGGTTGGGGTACCTGTTGTTTGACTTGATTAGTACGTGTATGGGGCGCCAAATGTAAAAATATTATTTAAGTACTTTCCCCCTATATTTTGTGTTATTTATAAATAACACATTCAACTACCTTTGCGATTTATAAATCACAAAGTTGATAACCTTGCGATTTATAAATCGCAAAGTTTGTAATCTTGCGATTTATAAATCGCAAGGTTACGAACTTTGCGATTTACAAAGTTCGTAATCTTGCGATTTATAAATCACAAAGTGTGATTTATAAATCGCACATTGCGATTTATAAATCACAAAGTGCGATTTACAAATTGCACTTTTGCGATTTAATAATATAACCGCAAACACATGAAATTCATGCCGCGGGCTCGTGGTCCAATGTTTTGATTTTTTGGTTCAAGACAAAACTTGACAAGACCGCTCTGTACGCTCTCCTCAGCCGTCTCACGAACAATTTCTGATGCATTAAGTGCCCAGGAATCATGACAGAAAAGTGAGGTAAGGATAGGTTTTATTTTCTTCATCAATTTTATTTCGATTTATGGCGAATCGCAAGATTACGAACTTTGTGATTTATAAATCGCAAGGTTACCAACTGTGCGATTTATAAATCACAAAGTTGATAACCTTGCGATTTATAAATCGCAAAGTTTGTAATCTTGCGATTTATAAATCGCAAAGTTCGTAACCTTGCGATTTATAAATCGCAAAGTTGGTAACTTTGCGATTTATAAATCGCGAAGTTCGTAACCTTGTGATTTATAAATCGCAAAGGTAGTTGAATGTGTTATTTATAAATAACACAAAATATAGGGGGGAAGTACTTAAATAATATTTTTACATTTGGCGCCCCATATACGTGCTTCAGCGCAAGCGGATGACACAAAGCTGCGGAATAGATCATTTCACTAGGAATTTAATTTTGCTCAGGTTCCATTCTATTTGAATACCTAAGTTACAAGGTAAGTATTGGACATCGTCTCGTTAGTCAATTCTGACCAGAATGTGAAGGCATCTATTTACGGCTTTAATTACAAAAACGCATGAATGCTGGACCGTGCTCACGATCTCTCTGAGCTCTCAAGGGCACCCAACGTGAATTTTCGGAAAATATATGTTCGGAAGACGATTTGAGAGCTAGAATTTTCGGAACATTTGTTGTAAAATTCCTTGCTTGCCTGCCGGTCCTAGGATTTTCGAACATCTAAAACATGGTATAATTGCCCATTTTTAACGGATTTTTTTACCCTAAAAAGGTCACCTAGAATTTTCGGGAGCCTTTTTTCTGGCTGCAATTTTCGAAAAGGTAAGTTTTGATCCCTATAATTTTAGGATCACAAGACTTTCAGCTAGGGAATCCGAACAAATTTTTAGGGGATAAAAATATGCCTATATCTACCGTTTAAATACTAAAATACGTTTAAAAATGCTATGTTTAAGTGGTTTTAAACTATATTCTCGTCGGGTGCCCCTGAACTCTGGCATCATGGTGTGATTTCAAGTAAAATTAATCAACTGTAATTTGCCAACTGCGATTATTTCCTTGTTGATCTTCAGAAATTCTTGCTAACCGCATTGAAGCAAGCTGAGTTCACTCCTCTTCGTTCCTTTACTATGAGTAAGTACTTATTGGCTTTTAATTGAAGAAACGTTTTAAGAAAAAAACTGCTCAAATTCTACTTTTCCCAATACTAAATAACCAATTGTAATTGTTTTGCTCAGAGTCATGTACTTTTTACAATAATGCTTAAGTTTGTAATCTTGCGATTTATAAATCGCAAAGTTCGTAACCTTGCGATTTATAAATCGCAAAGTTGGTAACTTTGCGATTTATAAATCGCGAAGTTCGTAACCTTGTGATTTATAAATCGCAAAGGTAGTTGAATGTGTTATTTGTAAATAACACAAAATATAGGGGGGAAGTACTTAAATAATATTTTTACATTTGGCGCCCCATATACGTGCTTCAGCGCAAGCGGATGACACAAAGCTGCGGAATAGATCATTTCACTAGGAATTTAATTTTGCTCAGGTTCCATTCTATTTGAATACCTAAGTTACAAGGTAAGTATTGGACATCGTCTCGTTAGTCAATTCTGACCAGAATGTGAAGGCATCTATTTACGCCTTTAATTACAAAAACGCATGAATGCTGGACCGTGCTCACGATCTCTCTGAGCTCTCAAGGGCACCCAACGTGAATTTTCGGAAAATATATGTTCGGAAGACGATTTGAGAGCTAGAATTTTCGGAACATTTGTTGTAAAATTCCTTGCTTGCCTGCCGGTCCTAGGATTTTCGAACATCTAAAACATGGTATAATTGCCCATTTTTAACGGATTTTTTTACCCTAAAAAGGTCACCTAGAATTTTCGGGAGCCTTTTTTCTGGCTGCAATTTTCGAAAAGGTAAGTTTTGATCCCTATAATTTTAGGATAACTAGACTTTCAGCTAGGGAATCCGAACAAATTTTTAGGGGATAAAAATATGCCTATATCTACCGTTTAAATACTAAAATACGTTTAAAAATGCTATGTTTAAGTGGTTTTAAACTATATTCTCGTTGGGTGCCCCTGAACTCTGGCATCATGGTGTGATTTCAAGTAAAATTAATCAACTGTAATTTGCCAACTGCGATTATTTCCTTGTTGATCTTCAGAAATTCTTGCTAACCGCATTGAAGCAAGCTGAGTTCACTCCTCTTCGTTCCTTTACTATGAGTAAGTACTTATTGGCTTTTAATTGAAGAAACGTTTTAAGAAAAAAACTGCTCAAATTCTACTTTTCCCAATACTAAATAACCAATTGTAATTGTTATGCTCAGAGTCATGTACTTTTTACAATAATGCTTCATCTTGTGTCTGCGTTTGTATCCTGTGAGTACGTCACAGTAAATGTTTTTCCACCATCTGTATTTCATTTCAATCGAGGACAGGCTGTGTTAAATTTAGCTTATCTAGTCTTCCGTGAATGAGTCTGACTGGCAAACATTAATAAGCTTGTAAGATAACTGGGCACGCAACCTTGAAAACGCTTGTTTATGATAAAACACTTGGCTAGCTAGTTTAGCATTCTCAAAGAAAGGAATCCATTTAAGTTTGTTAAATAACTGAACAGTGGGCGCAAAACTATCAACACCGAGGATGATTCTTGCTGCTCTCTTGTGTAGCCTTAAAACACGATCTAGACAATGTCTTTCACAGCTTTACCAGATAATAACACTTACGTAATCCATCACTGGTCTAATAATAGCATTATAAAAGAGAACTCTATGCTTTATTTCCAGGCAATGTCTAATCATTTTTAAAATTCCAATGCGCTGGGATAGTTTCTTACATAACTATGTACTAAGTGTATGTCATCACATGGGTCCGAGTGCAATTATGAATTAATTTCACGCTTTCGAAAAATTGTCCGAGTCGCCAATTCTTATACGGATTCCCGGTTCCCCGTTCCTACCTTTAGTTACATCACCTCTAACCTGAGTATCAGGCCTTTCCTAGAAGGAATAGGAAGGGAAAGCCTGACACAGAGTCTTTCAATGAAACCTTCCGCCCCCATCACAGCAAGTACGCGTCTCCGAAAAACTAGCCAATCAAAATCACTTCCAGTATGCACTTGACAAATGTATCAACTGCCATATGTGAAAGCGCGCTCGGCTGGAATTGTGTAAATAAACTTTTTACCGATAAATGCGCAAGATTCGCGTAGTTGGTCTTGAAAGTCTACTCACAGTTGTGCTGCTATGGTGCCGCTGTTCTTTGAGATTACATACAAAGAGCTTTCTTTTCGATTTTTTTAAACGGAAAGCCAGTCATAGTTATTGGTCTTGATCACCAGCGCCTTCTGTGTAAAGAACTGTTAATCGTTTCAAGTTTTTTACCGAGTTTAATACAACAAATATTTACGGCTGTTTCTGTTGGAGAAATATCGGAGGAAGTGTCAACTGCTTCCCTACTAGCCTGCTTGCAGGCGGTAGATGTTGTGTCGCCACGAAACACTATCAGACGCCATATTGGAAGAGCGTAGGATAGGTCAGGGACCCGAGACAAAACGACGCGTTGTCGACCCAGACCTAGCCGCGCGAATCCAAGATGGCGACCTCATTGCGAATTCCGGTTTTTTCGACCATCCAACCGCCTGCGTGCAGGCTACTTCCCTACAATCTGCTGAGGGAGATAAGCATCGAATTCTAGAACGTTATCGTCGATCTCCGACTGGAATTACTCCGACGGCGTCAAAAGGACAGCTACAGTTCTGCTTCAAAAATGTCAAGGACCAAAGCCCCGACCCTCAAGGAAAAGGTCTCTATTTGGAGAAAACCCTGTCGTCGACGGAATATTCGGCTTTCCCATGAAGAAATAAGCCATTTCTGAACATTGCAACGGAAGTTTTTTTGACACCAATTGTGAAGGAAAGTCTGGGAAAATACCATCAAAACAAACAAGTACTAGTACAGTGTACTGACGTTATCGGCGCTTTTAAATAAATATAATTTTTAAACTTGTGGCTCCCTAGATCAAACTGACGTTTACAGAATTAACACTTTTCTAACGGTAGGATGCTGCAAAAGCGAGGTAATGGATTTCATCCAAACATGATTCGAGCACAGCCTCAATCTTGACAAAGAAATTACTGTGTGGAAAGGTCAGATGGAAAAACAAAATGTAAACAAGTGAGACTTGTGAGTGAAATGATCGCATCCCAAAACGGGTCCTCTGAAGAAAGTGACTCGATGAACTTGAGTTCCGTTGACTTCTCCCTCAAAACTGTGGAAAAATGTAAGCATTTCGATACAGAAACCTACGAATTACATGTATGCACTGAGCCGCTTAATTCCTTCTACCTGTGATATAACAGATCTCTTCAATGCTTTGAAGTTGTTGGAAAAGGAGAAGCGGTCTTTGTACAGGTTAAAAGATTGAAAAAACAACAATATTAAAACGTTTCGTGAATTTTATGAGTGGTGTATTTTCCTGAGTAAAACACTCCTGTCTGTGTAATAAATGAGGCTCTTTCCATTCCCAGTTGGCGGAATTCAGAGGACATCCTTTCATTCGACAAAAATGCTTTTAAGACAGAGTTCCTGTTCTTGTTCAATCCTTGGAAAGAACTCAAGCGCCCCTTCTGAGCGCATTTTTGAATTTCGCCGATAAAATAGCCGCTGTTCTTCGCTGTTCATGATTCTTCATTTCCGGTTTGTGTGACGTAAGAATCTTCTGTGTGTTATCCAATCAGAGAAACATCCATATTCTGGATGTTCGACACAGGCCAATGAACAGATTTGTGTCAGGCCTTCCTTTCCTTCTCTCCCTGACCCCCTACCCCTCAGGAACGGCTGATACTCAGGTTACATCACTTCTTGCACGAGGGCACATTTCGATGAAATGTTCACACATAAAGGGAAAAACTATTGAGGGAAGCCTGTTCAATGTCACGGCAAATGACAATCAACGTAACATGCTTTCATTCAGTTAAAGTTCAATTCAATGAATCGTTGCTGTCAACAGAAATAGCACTTAAGATGTGGACAAAAAGCGGTCAGAATCTGGAAGACGATTCTCTTGTAACTTCGCTTACTCTGGTCTAGATAAGCAACTGTTAAGCAATCAGGATCAAGTAATCATGCCTTCTTGATTGCGAAAAGTGCCCTCGTGATTAAGAAAAACTGCCCTCAGCTAAGGAGCATTCAGTAATTTTGCCCGTATGTGATAATGTGGAACTTCGAACCCACAAACATTCCTATAAGCAAGTTCGGGAGTAATACGATAAAAGAACAAAATTCAGTTTATTTCTTAAATACGTTTTGCCTCAAAAAATAAACATATGTTGCTCGTACTTTGCTTGCGTAAAAAAAGGCCTATTTAAAGAGAAAAACTAAAACAAAAAAAACAAAACAAAAAATGCAAGGTGACACACCATAACATCAACTCGGTGTGGTCAAAACATCACGCAAGCGCGGAACATTTCACCCGGTCAATTGGCAACCATGGAAAGCTGTTATTTTTGTGACACACCGATCTCTTTTGGTGATCCCCCTTCCCACACGCTTGTCGTGGAAAGACGACTGTGACGTTCCCAACCCAGCTTACCACATTTGTTGTATGTGGACCTGCCACTTAAAGGGGTGCCTAAACACTCTGCTGGGTGTGATGGCTATGCCATGCTTATAGACATGGATAGTCTGGACGACATTCCTTAGTGTTATCCCAGGGCGAAATTCTACCAGTTTGTTTTTGCTGTTTCGGTCGTTTTGTAGCCCTCGCAGTAGTATGACAGGTAATGTTCTTGATCACCAGCGTACCTGGGCGGACCGTTGCGAAGCTGAGCAGAACGTGGAGATTGCTGATATCCCGTGTTATGTCCAAATAACACAGCA